>NC_087171.1:10928266-10930766 GCF_035594125.1 Scylla paramamosain | reverse complement strand
ATTATTATTATTATTATTATTATTATTATTATTATTATTATTATTATGTATATTTTTCATTAAATTCACTATATTCTCAATGTATTTCTTTGGATAAGTTGTATATGCCATCGGGTGAAAGCACAATTACTATAATAATAATAATAATAATAATAATAATAATTATTATTATTATTATTATCATTATTATTATTATTATTAGCATTAACTCTGTGTTGCTTCCCCTGTCAGTCACAATGAGGAGGAGGAGGAGGAGGAGGAGGAGATCAACCGTTCCTTCAGCTGTCGTTCCATCAGGGATTCAAGGAGGAGGAGGAGGAGGAGGAGGAGGAGGAGGAGGAGGAGGAGGAGGAGGAGGAGGAGGAGGAGGAGGAGGAGGAGAAGAAGAAGGAGAAGGAGGAGGAGGAACGGAGGAGTGAGGGGACAAAGAAAGTACAAGCTGCTGCTCTTACGTCAGGAAGAGGAAGAGAAAGAAGAGGAGGAGTCAAGGGAGAAGGAAGGTGTGGAGACTCATTAACAAACTTTCCCAACCCTTCCTTGTGGTCCTTTCTGCGTTGCTTGTGTAGGTGGGTTTAGTTCGCTCATTTCCTCCTCCTCCTTTGCTCCTTCAGGCATTTCCTTCTTAACTCGCCCACGAATGCCTCCCACTCCTTCCCTCCTCCCGACTCATTCCCTTGTCCTTCCCCACCTTCACCTTCACCCCCTCCGCCCCTCCCTCCCTCTCACTATCCCGGTCTTTCCATCCCACCTTCCCCTCTCCCCGTCTCTCCTCTTCTCTCCCTCCCTTCATCCCTCGCTTTTCCTTTTGCCAGCCTCAAACTTTCATCCTTGATTATTCTTTTTATCTTCGCTGCGTTTGGTGTGTTCAAGGTTCATCTCTCCAGCTTACGTGCGTGTTACTTCTTTGTTCCATGATTCACTTCTTGTATATGCATCTCTCTCTCTCTCCTCTCTCTCTCTCTCTCTCTCTCTCTCTCTCTCTCTCTCTCTCTCTCTCTCTCTCCAACGGTTATTGCGTTTACGATGTTAATACATATTTTTTTCTTGTTGTTGCACTTATGTTGCTTTAGTGTGTGTGTGTGTGTGTGTGTGTGTGTGTGTGTGTGTGTGTGTGTGTGTGTGTGTCCAATACTACCAGACACTTTTGTTGGCTTTCTCTCTGTGTGTGTGTGTGTGTGTGTGTGTGTGTGTGTGTGTGTGTGTGTGTGTGTGTGTGTGTGTGTGTGTGTGTGTGTGTGTGTGCGTGCGCTCGTCATCCCATCCCCTTCTCTTTCCTTCTTTGTCTCTTGTCATACCAGCACACCACCACACCACATCACGCCTCGCCTCGCCTCACCACGCCACGCCACGCCAAGCCTGCCTCATTCTCACCTCAGTGCAGGCTTCCCCAGTAATTGGACGCCACCAGCTGGAGTACCTTGACTGAGCCGCGTAAGGATTCCTTAAGGAACGACTCTGCTATTCTTTTCCTGTCGCACCTATTTCATCAATAGGCCTGTCCCTGAACTCTCTCTCTCTCTCTCTCTCTCTCTCTGTGTGTGTGTGTGTGTGTGTGTGTGTGTGTGTGTGTGTGTGTGTGTGGTGCAATAATTGTGGCTAGGCTGGGCGTGTTATGACGATTGTTGTTTCCGCATTGATAATGGTTAATTAACTGGATGATTATGTTAATGGTGGAATTATTGGTGTTGCTGTTACTATTGTTATTATTATTATTAGTATTATTATTATTGTTATTAGTATTATTATTATCTGTCACCACGACTATCTTCATCATTATCGTCATTATTCTGTCTCCTACATTTGGCAGCGTTTTCTCATAAGAGCATCCCATGATAGAAACTCGCTGTTAATCTATTCACTGCAGTTCTGTTCGTTGTTGTTTTTTTTTCTTGTTTTCTTCTCGTTGGCGAACCTCAGTAGTTACCGCTTCTTTTTATGTTCGGCCAGAAAAAAAGGGAACAGAGAAAAAAATGTTTGTGTTTATTTTTTACACCCTTAAGTTAATACAAACCTCAACATTTACAAGCAGTCGTAAAGGCGGGTTGGCCCATCAAAGGGAGACAGTAAAGGAAGAGAGTTTTTTACTCCCTACTCCTTCCCTCCCCCCCTTCACTACTCCGCATCCCGCCAGGCTGTTAGGACCCCCCACAGACACACTACCTCTCTTCCTCCTCCTGCTCCTTCTTTTTCTACTTTACTCTTCACCTCCACCTCTTAATCTCCCGTATCCACCTCCATATCATTGTTATTTTCTCTCGCTCCTCCCCTGGTCACCCTCCTCCTCTTCCTACCTCATCCCCCCCACCACACTTCTTGCCCATACTTCCCATACTCACTCACCCATTTCCACCTCCCATCTCGGCCCTCCGCGTTCCATCTCCCGTATCCGCTTCTCCCACCCATTTCCTCCTTTCGTTTCCATCTTTTAGAATCGGTTCCTCCTTCCTACATCACGGCGCTCCCAGACATTTCCACGCTGAGGTTTGTTTCACTTGCGTCC
>NC_087171.1:10913266-10923266 GCF_035594125.1 Scylla paramamosain | reverse complement strand
GGGTTGTTCTCTTTAATTCCGCTTTGTACATGTATATATTTTGGCTCCGGGAAGAATGAGTGGCGGGAAATATGGATTGATCGATTTTCATTTATTATATACTTCTTCTCTAAGTAATGGAAGGGATGGAAATGAGAAAATCTATTGACTGATAAGAAATATATGGTGGTTGTTAGTGCGAGAACCCATGTGAGGTCGATAAGGCGAACTAGGGCAAGGTATGTAACATTTTTCTGATTTTTTTTTTTATTTTAGTAATGTTCTGGATATGTTTCGTATTGGTGATTTGGAATTATGTTCTCTAAAGGTGTAAAAAAAAAAAGGCAATATTTGGATACAGCATGGAGGAGGATGGGAATAATTACGAATGTTGATGATGATTATGAACAAGGCAGAACATACAAAAAAAAAAAAAAAAAATAAATAAATAAATAAAAATCATACAAAAGCCACCTATATGAGCAAACCCCTCTGTATATACAACTACATATCACCCATCCTTCACCCTCTTCCTTTATAAACATACCCAATCTTCCCTAAACAAACTTCCAATGCACATAGATTCAGAACCTACACCTCACATCCTCTATACTTCGTGAACCAATTCTCGCTTGCGTATCTACCTACAATATTTCTTCAATCTGAATTTATCGAGCTGCACCCAATACTAAGAATCCTAAGCTACTCATTTAAAGAAAGACCCTCACGTCTATCACCCGAGACGACACACCTGTGCTCCTTCCCACACCTCAATCAGGCACTCATGTAACCCTGTCCGAGGTGTGGTGAAGACGATGTTTAGTGGTGGTGGTGGTGGTGATGGTAGTTATAGTTGTAGTAATAGTAGTAGTAGTAGTAGTAGTAGTAGTAGTAGTAGTAGTAGTAGTAGTAGTAGTAGGAGGAGGAGGAGGAGGAGGAGGAAGAGGAAGAAAACAACAACAACAACAACAACAACAACAACAACAACATTAACAACAACAACAACAACAACTAATGATGACGATGGTGATATTGATGGTAATGATGATAACAACGATATTAATCAAACTTAAAAAAAAAGGAAATTATCAAGATTACAGTACTTCTTCTTCTTCTTCTTCTTCTTCTTCTTCTTCTTCCTCCTCCTCCTCCTCCTCCTCCTCCTCCTCCTCCTCCTCCTCCTCCTCCTCCTCCTCCTCCTCCTCCTCCTCCTCCTCCTCCTCCTCCTCCTCCTCCTCCTCCTCCTCCTCCTCCTCCTCCTCCTCCTCTTCTTCTTCTTCTTCTTCTTCTTCTTCTTCTTCTTCTTCTTCTTCTTCTTCTTCTTCTTCTTCTTCTTCTTCTTCGAGAGAGAGAGAGAGAGAGAGAGAGAGAGAGAGAGAGAGAGAGAGAGAGAGAGCCCAATACCTTTCCTCGCCTCACACCACTCCTCCCCTCCCTCTCCGGACCGCCACACACCCCCAATCATGATGAGGTCGAACATTGTTAGGTAAATAAAGATTGAATAACGCATCACCTCAGACGCCCTGGCCACTAATACCCTCCTCCACCACCATCACCACCACCACCATCGGCAGGGTCGCGGGGCAGCGGGCCATAATCACGGGCCGCGCGGGAAGCCTCTCTGTAATTATTTCTCATAACGGAAGCAACGCGAATAGATGCAATTAATTTCCGCCGACACCACGAGATATGTTCATTAACTCATGCGTCAGGCTCCTGAAGACATTTTTTTTTCTCTCACTCTCCCTCCTGCACCTTTCTCCTTCTCACTCCCTCACCTCCTCACCTGTGCAGCCCACCCTCGCACCCTATCCATGTCCTCCCCTCCCTTCGCCTCAAACTGTGGTGAGCCCAAAATAAGACCCAGGTTGATTCCGCCGCTCCCTGCCGCTCGTAACAACACGGGAGGTGCTAAAGTCTGGCCGGGATGACACATATGTGAGGAGGGTGACAGGACACGGTGCTAATCCGGCTTTTATACAAACACGGCGGCGGCCAACAGCAGCAGCGCCTTACCGACTTAACGGGGGCGAGAAGCCATTTACGAGGCGTGGCTAGCGTGGTGGTGCGCGGCGGGGCGTGGCGTGCGGGGACCGGGCGGGGTTACTGGAGCTATAATTACCACCTGCGATTAAATTCGTGACGGTAGATTATAATGCAATAAATAATTACCAGCTAATCACAGGGTAAGTTAACAAAGGGAGCCACAGTGTGCCTCTTTATGGCTCCCAACGCCTTGCTAGTGGTGGTGGTGGTGGTGGTGGTGGTGGTGTGTTCCCTCCGTCCCTTCCTTCTTCCTTTCTTCCCTCTAATCTTTCTTCCCTTCCTCCTTCTATGACGTTTTTCCCTTTTCCCTTTCTGTATCTTCTCAGTTATTACATTTTCAGTATTTATTCCGTTCTCCCTTCATTATTTCCTTTCACTTTTCCCTTCCTTTTTTCTCTCCAATCATCTTCCCCTTTCCCTTTTCTTATTTTCTTTCTTCTTCACTTCCTCTAATCTTTCGTAACTTTTTTTTTCTCGATTTCCTCTCATCTTTCGTTACTTCATTTGTTTTTTTTCCTCCTTTCTTCCTTCATCGTCAACTCTACTTTTTCCTTTTCTTTGTTTTCTATGCATTCTTTCAGCTTCTCATTAACTTTTTTTTTTTAATCGTACAATATTAAGTTACTGCATTTTTCTCCTTCTTAACTTTCTTTTACCTTCACTTCCCCTTCTGTTTTTATAGAATCGGATGCCATCGCCTTGCAGACATTTAGATAGGATGAATGAATGGACAGACAGATGGCAAATGCAGTTTAATATCAACAAATGCAAAGTATTTAGTGTAGGTAGAGGAAACCCACACAGTAGGTACACAATAAGCAACGAAACTCTGGTAGGTTCAGGGTACGAAAAAGATTTATGAGTTATAGTTAGCTCTGAGCTCTGTCTAGAAAGGCAATGCATAGAGGCCAGAACTAGGGCAAATAGGGTATTAAGATAAATTTTTAGGAGTGTTAAAAGTAGAAGGCCCGAAGTAATACTAAAGTTATGTTTGGCGCTGGTCAGACATCATCTAGACTACGCTGTGCAGTTCTGGTCCCCACATTACAGGGAGGATATAAGTCTATTAGAATCAGTACAAAGGAGAATGACTAAAAGTATACAGGGGATGAGGAGTATTCCCTAGGAGGCGAGATTGAAACTGTTAGATTTACATTCTTTAGAGAGACGTAGGTTAAGATGGGACCTGATAGAAGTCTTTAAGTGGTATAAGGGTTATAACAAGGGGAACGTAGGCAAAATTCTTAGGATCAGCAACCAGGGCAGAACAAGAAATAACGGGTTCAAGCTTGAAAAATTTAGGTTTAAGAAAGAGATAGGAAGAAATTGGTTCTCAAATAGAGTGGTAGATGAATGGAACGGACTCAGTAATCAAGGTGTCAGTGCTAAGACATTAGGGAGCTTTAAGAGAAGATCAGACGAATTTATGGATAGAGATGATAGGGGAAATAGGTAGGTATATTTCACAGAGGGAGTGCCACGTGTAACCCTGGTGGATTCTTGCAGCTTCCTTTATTTCTTATGTCCTTATGTTCCTCTTGTGTTCTAATATTAACTTCTTTCATGTAAATTTTTTGTTAGAAGTTTCATGTCAACAAAACAACAATACTTCTATTGTCTTAAACCATATATATTTCATTTCTTCCTTTTCCTTTCACTCATGCTCTATACAGTGTTTACATTTCCTTTTATATTTCAAAAAAATATGCGTCATATTATATCTTTTAGTACAACAGACGTTAATTTTTCCTCCTCTCATCTTCCTTTCACGTTCAAATCACTCTCTATCCTCCTTTACCCATCCACACACACACACACACACACACACACACACACACACACCACCACCACCACCAACATTACTACTACATTCCATTGCAAGTTTTATAAGCCACGTGGAAAGGCCTGTTATTCCCTCCTCCCTCCTCCTCTTCCCTCCACACCACTTCACCCTGATCTCCACGCTGACGAAACACTTCATCCACTCCCATATGAAAACACACGCACACACACACACACACACACACACACACACACACACACACACACACACACACACACACACACACACACACACACACACGATTCGCTATTTCCGTTTCTCATCGCTATCACCTCTTTTTTTTTTCTTAGGTGCTGTATAATTTTTCTTGTTTGTTTTCTCTCTCTCTCTCTCTCTCTCTCTCTCTCTCTCTCTCTCTCTCTCTCTCTCTGTGTGTGTGTGTGTGTGTGTGTGTGTGTGTGTGTGTGTGTGTGTGACGTGCAATGATCCGAATTCTGAAACGTGGCGAACGTCCCTTGGCGACTTCAATTCCTTGTATTCGTCTCTCTCTCTCTCTCTCTCTCTCTCTCTCTCTCTCTCTCTCTCTCTCTCTCTCTCTCTCTCTCTCTCTCTCTCTCTCTCTCATGACAAACTAGATCATGTTTGGGTGAGCCAGGAAGTAAAAGTGTCATCGGCAGCATAACAGTCATGAAGCCACAGGTATGACGCCACACATCCAGCCTGTCCAAGACTACACAAGCCGCCACACGCGATAGGAGCACTCAACACCTTTCCAAATATCCATGTTACGTGTTCTACAATGTCTCGGCGTCTCATTTCCATTAAACGCGATCCGGTGACGGTTATTGGAGTTTCCAGTGATGTTTTCATGATTGTAGTGATAGTCTAACAAGTATTCTGCACCGCCAATGGAAGACAAAACGTTTCTACGCCTTATCTCAACTACTTAAACAGGTTCCAGTAAAAAGTAATTAGTGTTTTATGGATGTTTTCATGATTTTAGTGACGACTTAAAAGGATTTAACAATTTCAATGTGAAAACAATACTCTGACGAATTTGATTAATCGCATATGGCATTTGAAAACAGTCCTTATGGGAGTTACAAGTGTTACGAAATACAAGGCGTGGGTCCCCTCCTGCTGGTCCTCCTCTTCCTCCTCCTCCTCCGCACAGCCCTGGCCTCCCTATCATGCTAACATGGTGTGCGCACAATCAATGTTATTATGAAGATCATCGCTTATCGCCTTGTGCCGTGCCGTGCCGTGCCGTGCCGTGCGCCGCCATCACTCTGACCGACCAACCAACCAAAGCTGCGTCGATTAAAGCATAACCTTCTCTCCTAATTTGACGGCAGTTGTTGTGTGAAATCTTCGGCTTTGCTTTGCTTTCCTGGAATTACAACATTATCAGTCAAATTTCCACCGATTCCACGATCAATCTTGGCTACGGCGGATCATAGCACCCTCCTCCCCCTCCTCCTCCTCCTCCTACCTTACCGCAACACGATACAGTACAGGTAAGCAGTCAAATGAAGGCTCGCAGGTGACCTCATTCACTTGTCAATCAGTCCTTTACAAACCTGCATCTTCACGCTGCAAGCCTTGACAAATACTACGTCTCTTACGAACAACTACATCTTGTTTCAGTCTGGAGGAGCAGCAGGAATAGTGGCAATGGCAGTGGTGGTGGTGGTGGTGGAAGGGGACGGGTGGGTGGAGTGTGGTGGGGAAGGCTGGGGCAAAAAAGGCAGAGGGTGGGGTGGCAATGGGCAGGCGGGGTGAGTATGGATCGGGTGGGGTGGGACGAAGACATGAAGGAATTGGGTGGAGCAAAGCAGGGCGGTTGTGCGGGAAGGACAAGGGAGGGAGGAGAAGGGGAGAGGAGGGGAAGGACGAGAACATAGTGGTTGAGGGGTGGATGTAGGGAGAAGGGAAGGAGAGGGAGGAGTAGTACGAGGAGGAGTAGGAGGAAGAAGGTGAGGCGGCGCCAGGCGGGGCGAGGCGTGGCGAGGCGGGTGGGGCGGGGCGGGCTGGGGCGGCTCAGAGCTGCAGGCGGGCGGTCGGTGGAGCTTAGCGTGTATCACTGTCATTTAACGCTCAGCTTTTCCCGCATATATATGCCGTGCGGGAAGGGACGTGGCGTGTAACCTCCATTTTTCGCCTGGCCCAAACAGATTTTGACACTTTTATGGAGATTTGGTGTATGAAAGCCTTAGTCTTCCCGCACTCGGCGTACTGTGTTCCGTGTGTGTGGTTCTCAACGTCACTTATTTACTAGAGCCAATGAAACAACTGGCTTCTGTGTAGTATTCCCGCCACGCACTAGTCCCTGCTACGTAATATTATACTACAACGCCTCGCCGGTCGACTTTCCCTCTTTTCGTTCACTTGTCGTATTTTGTACCTTAGCACTTCAACGCATCATAATGTCCTCGTAGTCTCACGCCCACGTTAACACTACCCACGCAGCACATTGTCTTTAACATATATACATTTATCATCGCTTTACCATTTTCTTAATTGTTATTTTTCCGCTAATTTGTCTATGCCTCAGGACGACAACATGATTATTATTGTTGTTATCATTATTAACTACTGATCCATAATTGGTCAATCCACACTTCCTCGTCAGAAACCACGTCTCGTCCTTCTCGGCTCTTGCTGTCATACAATGCCTCAAACACAAAATCTCTCTTTCTCTCTCTCTCTCTCTCTCTCTCTCTCTCTCTCTCTCTCTCTCTCTCTCTCTCTCTCTCTCTCTCTCTCTCTCTTTTCTCATCACAGTACCTCATTACCGGTGTCCACTCAATCTCTCCCTCACGATGCCGGTCGCGCGAAGACAGCAACTAGCGCGTGCACGAGTGACACGTGTCCCCGCTCTTGACACGTGTGCGTATCAATACCCGCGTCCCACACTATCACTTTTCATTCATCTATTCTGTTGTCCATAAAACTGTCAAAGCTTCATTATGTTCCTCATAAAAAGAGAAAAGAAAAGAAAAGAAAAGAAAAGAAAAGAAAAGAAAAGAAAATACCTGTGCAATGCTCGGCTCCTCATTAACCTGTTAATTACTGCAGACAATATCCACCACCCATTCAATCACTTAATGTTGATCAGAATAGAGTAAAGAAATTTGTGATTGTCAATGGATAAGTAAACAAAAACAAAAATGAAAAAAAAAATCACTCTCCGATTAAGAAAATATGATTGAAAACTTGATAAAAATAAAAATACACACTCGTAACTGATGCTGTGTTGCTGGGGAGGATACGAGTGCGAAACTTGATGGGAGAGGGAAGGAGAGTCAGGGATAATATGAAGCGAAGGAGGGTTGTGTGTGTGTGTGTGTGTGTGTGGAAGCTCTGGCTCGCTTTTCATATCATAGGTATTCTGTAAGAAACACAATATAACTCTGCCAATTATTAAAAAGAAAAAAAAAAAAAAAGGCATCGTGAAGCATTCCAGATCCACCTTTATCCAAAATTCTTATCCATCTTGCCCACTCATCCCACAGTGCACCACCACCACCACCTGGCACTATTATGAGGACAGGCACACACACACACACACACACATACATGCACAACACACAAGCTAAAGGTTTTGTCCCCATTGCTATTTATAAGAAAGGACAGCGAGTGAGGAAGAGGGTGAGTGTCCTCTCTCTCTCTCTCTCTCTCTCTCTCTCTCTCTCTCTCTCTCTCTCTCTCTCTCTCTCTCTCTCTCTCTCTCTCTCTCTCTCCCGTGGTGATGAATGGGTAGCTGGAGGGAAGGAGGGAGACAGCAGGGGTTGAATGGGAAGATGGATGGAGAAATGGACGTTTGCGGCGGCGGTGGCGGTGATGGTGGCGGCGGCGGCGGCGATGGTAGTGGTGGTGGTGGCAATGGCGGTGATGGTGGCGGCGAAGTCGGTAGCAAGAACTCTCTTTCCTTGAAAACCCATCGACAGGGATCTCAATGGAAGAGCGACATGTGGTCCCGGTATTCACAGACTCATTATAACTCATGAATAATGGATCTCATTATACTAGTTCATTATTCAGCCCTAATTAATCCCCAAACCGTCAGTCTTGGGGGAAGATGAAAAACTGCTCAGAAAATGGGTGAGCGGGAGGAGGAGGGAATAAAAAAAAAAAATGTCACAAAATGAGGTGAATGCAGGATAGGTTAGAGGGGAGGCAGAGGGGAGGCGATGGGGTGTAGAGAGGCGAGGCGGAGAGGAGAGGCAGAACTAATATGGGTAAATAATTAGTGAAGAACGAAGGGAAACAGGAAGAAAGAATAAAGAAAGTAAAGAAATAAAGAATAAAGGAAAGAAAGGAAGTTGTGAAAGGAGGGGGTAGGTAGGCAGGAAGGTGTGGATGGAGTGAGGAGGAGGAGGGCGGCGGGGAGGCAGGAGGGGTGGAGGGAGCGCCAATAACAAAGTTGGCCAAGTGTCGAGTCTTGCGGTGGAGGGCACTTGTGGGTCGAGGAAGCACCGCCAGGGAATACAAAGTGGGCGAGGTGAGGCGGGGAGAGGCAGGGAAAGGCGGGGAGAGGCGTGGAGGATACGAGAGAACTACGAGAAAACTAAACTCCAACGCCTCCATGACTGTACTTCACACTACTGGCAAAAGAGGACTTCACACAACCATCCGTCCTCGAGTCTCACCTACAGTGCATCACATGGACACCTCAGACAACAAGACACTCGTTCTTCTATCCCCGCCCCGCCCCGCCCCAGCAGCCCAAGAAGAAGAAGCAACGCAGAATAGACGCCCACTGGCCAGCGCCCCCAAGTAAGCTCATTACATAAGTTACTCTAATCACGGCAGCTTGCAAATCTAAAACTCCCAAACTTTTAGAATTGGATTTAGTTTACAATTTAGTAGAGATCCGGAGACCAAGTGAGGCTCAACTCTTCCGGCCGGTGATTGTTTTAACCGTTTATTATAACTCTTTTATATATATATATATATATATATATATATATATATATATATATATATATATATATATATATATATATATATATATATATATATATATATATATATATATATATATATATATATATATACACACACACACACACACACACACACACACACACACACACACACATTATGGGTTTATTCTTTCGTTTCCGTTTTCACGACCAGGTCTAGTCACCTTTGCAAACGTGGTTTATACAAAAAAGTAGCAAAGTACTCCGCATTTTCCTTTTTTTTTTTTTTTCACGATTGTTTGAAAATTTCGCGTTTTGGAAAGAATAATCACACCGCGCTATGGGGAACCAGTGCAATACAGTGCGTATTTTTGGGGAGGGAGGAAACTTTTGTCACGGGGAACCTCACACGCACGATCCTCCCCCCTCGCCTTCCTTCCCTTCCTTCCCTGCACTCTGCTAAAGTCTCCACCGACTCTCACTCGTCACAGAGTTCCGAGACTCAGCGAGGCAGTTTATTCTCAGTCATTTACTTTATTCGTTTACTCGCATTATACATACATCATCCCCCTCAGAAGATAAACAACCTTTTGCATTCACTTGAATTGCGTTGTTGTGTTTTTCTCTTCATCTGAAGTCCTCTGATCTGCTGAGAATCGATGTTCTGAAGAAAAATCACGGGACTTGAACTGAGAGAGAGAGAGAGAGAGAGAGAGAGAGAGAGAGAGAGAGAGAGAGAGAGAGAGAGAGAGAGAGAGAGAGAGAGAGAGAGAGAGAGAGAGAGAGAGAAATAGAGAAAAAAAAAATACATAGAGCCCGCTGCGATAAGCCCACAAGGTTACTAGACTTGCGACCTCGACTGTATATCATTATTTGCGGCACGTGCCCCGCTTCAGTCTGACGTCTCGGTGTCAGAAATTCGAACACAAAATTTTGCTTATGTATTTACTAGTATTTATTTATTTATCTTTGTAATTCTCTCCGCAGCGCTTGCCTAAGGTCCAAAGGGGGCGATGATATGTTTGTCATGAGCGAAGGATGAGTGAAGGTAAAAGATGAGTGAAGGATTTAAGGGAAGGGTACGAGTGAAGGATATGAATGAGATATGTGAATAAATATATGAAGGATGGATAAGAGTGAAGGATAAGAGTGAAGGATATGAGTGAAGGGCATCAGTAAATGATATGAGAGAGGGATATGGATGAAGAGTACGAGTAAATGATGTGTGGGAAAGATATGAAGGATAAACAGGTGATTATTTTGA
>NC_087171.1:10905766-10910766 GCF_035594125.1 Scylla paramamosain | reverse complement strand
AGACGTCTCATTGAAGTGATATACGCGACCACGGAGAAACAGCAAGGACATGACGCTCACTGCTTTGCTCCCCATGTGTAGCAACTTGTCTTCCCCAGTATCGTACCTAGTGTAGCAGAGGCAAACCAGCCTGAAATGTACCCGCATACGCCATTACTTCGCCCTGGCAATGAAGTGGTTAATACTGATCATTACTCATACCACGCCACACCTGTCCGGTACTCGGTTCGCATCCCAAGCAGATGTGACGACTTGCCCAAACGTGTCCTTCATTCCCCTTCTCTACCTGTCCCCTGCCCAGATGGTGGCCGCCGGACGTGTGCAGCCCAAAATACTAAGTGCACTGCCACCTACACGTGCGACGCTAAGGAATGACATATGAACACAGTAGGCAAGACTTGGAATAATGAGTATAGCGCATGTCCCTTAGAGTAATGAAGAGCACTGGCTGAGATAGGAAATGAAGTGTGCAGGAAAATAAAGAGTAAAAAATTACAGCTTACGAAATATCTGGAGGAAAAATTCCACTCATGACGTAAACATTGTTGCACAAGACCATTTGCTTGCTCCCATCCTTAATGCCGTCCATCCCACTAATACAATACATCCAGTAACTTCATGCTTTCATCTTTTGTCTCTTAAACTCTATATCACTCTGTGTCTTTCTGCTCCCTGCCTTCTCCCCCTCCTATGATTTGAACTGTTTTCAGAGAGGAATATTAGAATGTATAAACTAAACTCGACTTTTTTTCAGATGTTAACTTCTCATGAGCGGCGAATTAGTGGACATTTATTTTACTCTCATGCTCTTGACCAGTATCCTTCACGCATAAAAATAATAATAATAGTTTTTACTTGTAGATACTAACGCGCCCAAATTGAAGGGAGTGATTGAATTATAGCTCCGCATCAGCAAGAGTTAATGGTTCCGGTTAGGGAAAGAAGACCGCGATACTTGTAAGCTTCCGAGATGTGGGTGGATGGATGTGTGGACTGGCTGACTGACTCACTGTTTAAACACTGACTGACTGACTGAGTGACAGTGACTGACAGTTTGAATGCTTAATTGACCGACTGATTAATTGCCTGACAGTTTGCTTACGTGACTGACTAATTAACTGACTGACCGACTGATTGGTTGACTGAAAGTTCGATTAGTTGATTGCCTAGTTGTCTGACTGACTAATTGGCCGACTGGCAATTTGATTACTTGACTGACAGACTGACTGACTGACTGACTACCTGGTTCACTGGCAGATTGAATACTTGATTGACTGAACTGACCGACTGACTGAATGACTGGCTTTTGGACGCAACAACAAGGTCACAGGTGTGAAAATAGCGACTTTCACGCGCCTGTATGAATAAATAACTTTATATAAAATGATCACACTGAACACCAGCCTCGGTTGAGTCTCCACGACGCAGCCACGACAAGAGCCTTCCCGCGTCTGGGAATCGGAAACAGATACAAGAGAGGCAGCGCGGGAGCGAGGAGAGACAAGACTTCCCGAGCAATATTCCCTTTGAACCAGTGTAGCCAACTAACAACCTCATTAGGGCGAGAGCGTAACAAGGGGCAAGCCGAGATGGTTAATGGAGGCACAACCCTTACTGTTCCTATTGTCTCTGCGTCTCTCCGCCTCCCGCTGTCTTGCCTCAACAACTCCTGTTCCGAACTCTGCAACTCTGGAGGCAAGTTTTCGTTTCACTCTCCACAGACCAATGAGGGATACCCGGCGTCCGTCCCTCGCGGCGTTATTGATTCACAGATGCTCTTCTCTTTATCGCCGACACTAAACTATTCCTTCTTTCTTTCGTCCATACTCTCATACCCTTCAACGTTTGTGAGTCTTATCCTGGCAACTTTCAACGGGCTCTACTGAGAGGTATCCTGATTTTCAAAGGTGCTTTCACGATTCTACGGAAAGGTTAACTAGGTTTCCACATGATTAATAGGAAAAATACGCATAGGAATGTAGCTGATTATCTCTGTGGTCTTTCAAAATAGTCTTTATGAGAGAAGAAAACGGGCCTTACTTCCACTAATCTAAATGAAACTAAGAACAGTAAAATCCTCATTTAACGCTACCTGCAACAATATAATTTTTTAATCAATGTTCCTTCGTTTCTATTACCAGTAAAGAGTACGTCACTTACCTCCTTAAAATAATCTAGAGTAAAATAATTCTCGTCAGTAAAAGTTCAACAAACAAACACCAAATAAACGTACAGAGGTGTAACAAGTGTGTGTGTGTGTGTGTGTGTGTGTGTGTGTGTGTGTGTGTGTGTGTGTGTGTGTGTGTGTGTAAACAAATGACAACTAGAAAGCTTAGTGAGCCTTTCATGTACACTGCCTGATTTGAAGTTAATTAACAAGTGCCTCGCCTGATACCCCCCACCCACCATCCCCTCCCTCCTCATCCATCCTCTACGCTGATCCACCAACTGAGTCACACCCCCCACCCTCTCTCCCTCCCTCCCACTTACCTCCATCCGTCCGTACCTCCCACCTTCCCTCCTTCCATCCATCCCTCCCCACCTACCCTCTCTCCATCCATCGTTCCCCTCCTGCCATCTCCCTCCCTCCCTCGCCTTCACACCTAAAAAACGAGTCAGCATTGTTTTCTGTATTTTTTCCGCATATCCTTCATTTTTTCACTCACTTTTTGCTGGATTATGTGGTTCTGAATGTTTTTTTTTTTTTCCTGCTTATCATGTGTGAGTTTTCCGTACATATGTTCTGGAAGGTGCTGAGAAATGATGCCAGATTTAGGTTAAGTTGGAGTATATATATGATAAGAGAAGTATAAAAGAAATAAATTGATTTGGATGAAGGAAATGAACGAGTAAATAATAATAATAAAAAAAAAAACACAAGTAAAAAGATACAGGCGTATATAATGTGTGTGTGTGTGTGTGTGTGTGTGTGTGTGTGTGTGTGTGTGTGTGTGTGTGTGTGTGTGTGTGTGTGTGTGTGTGTGTGTGTGTGTGTGTGTGTGTGTGTGTGTGTGTAGTATTCCAAAACATTTCCCCGTCTTAATCTCTCACACTCAACTGACTGTAAAAGAAATTAATGGGGGTTTTCAACAGTCTCTTCATGATTGTTGCGACATTTTAACACGGATACTACAACATCAATAGTAAAACAATAAAAAAATATAAAAAAACACCCTGAAGAGCCTGACGATTACTCTGTGGCCTTTGAAAACAGTCCCGATGTGAGAACAAAGCGTTGAGGAGTACATGTGTGTGTGTGTGTGTGTGTGTGTGTGTGTGTGTGTGTGTGTGTGTGTGTGTGTGTGTGTGTGTGTGTGTTTGTGTGTATGTGTGTGTGTGTGTGTCACAAGAAGGGCGTCGGGGTGCAGGGTGGAGGCCGGGCGGGGTCAGAAGGGCGTGACCTGCTCCGCCCCCGGCCACACCCACGCCCAGGGCACCGACACCGAGTGCCTACCTGGCGCCCAAACTGGAATGGTGGCGAAGGACTCTCTCTCTCTCTCTCTCTCTCTCTCTCTCTCTCTCTCTCTCTCTCTCTCTCTCTCTCTCTCTCTCTCTCTCTCTCACTGAGCAAAAGTTTTAAACGCTCAGCTCCGTAGTGCACGAAAAAAACAATGCATATACATAAAACTAACTTCCATATTTAGGGGGAGTGGTGGTAATAGTCGCAGTGGTAGTAGTGGTAGAAGTAGTAGTGGTGGTGGTAGTAGTAGTAGTAGTGGTGGTGGTAGTAGTAATAGCACTAATAGTAGTGGTAGTAGTAGTCGTAGTAGTGAAGGTGGAGGAGGTAACTGTTGTTTCTTTACATGGAAAGGCGGCTGAAGAAAGGCAACAAGACAAGTTGAGAGAGAGAGAGAGAGAGAGAGAGAGAGAGAGAGAGAGAGAGAGAGAGAGAGAGAGAGAGAGAGAGAGAGAGAGAGAGAGAGAGAGAGAGAGCTGAAAACGCTTCCTTCAAACAACAGAACAGAAAGAGAGTTCCAAACGCGGTACAGTCCATTTAGTAGTAGTAGTAGTAGTAGTAGTAGTAGTAGTAGTAGCATAAGATAAAGGCGCCGCGCACGGACCGGTACAGACTCAGTGCGATTCCCACCATGGTGCGAGCCATCAATCAATAGTCCCTTCTAGATTAGACTTACCTTTAGGATTAATGTTAAGTATTTCCCCACCCCCACTGTACATTTTCAGTTTGTTAACTGCCTAAATAATAAACCGTTTATTTATTATTAAGATAAGAGAAGAAAACCACAAACCTTGAAACGCTATCAGCAAATGTCATATACAATAAATAAATAAATAAATAAATAAATATAGATATAATACAAGGACAAAGAAAATGACGGGAAAGGTGAGGGCGACACACACACACACACACACACACACACACACACACACACACACACACACACACACACACACACACACACATCTCAGAAATCCTTAGTGATGAAGAGAGTCAAGGGCGTCTGCTGGAGAGAGAGAGAGAGAGAGAGAGAGAGAGAGAGAGAGAGAGAGAGAGAGAGAGAGAGAGAGAGAGAGAGAGAGAGAGAGAGAGAGAGAGAGAGAGAGAGAGAGAAAATAAATGAATGAATGAATGAAGAAAAAACAAAATCACTCGGAAAACATTTAAATTTTGTAACTGCTATTAAAAAAGTGGAGAACCAGCCACAAGAGGAGGAGGAGGAGGAGGAGGAGGAAGAAGTACTGAGGCAAGGATAAGTGAACAGAAGGCGAAGAAGAGCAGAAGTCGGAAAATGAGGGGAGAGGTAAGATTCCCTCCTCACTGCCAAATGCCTCCTTCACCTGGGCGCCGCACAAATCCAGATTATCCCTACTTTGTCCTACCTTCTGGCTGGCAATGTGAGGGGCGCGTATTCTATGCCACTACAACACTACAGAAGGAAGATAAGTTACTATTAGGCTGGTGTTGGGACTTCCTTGTGTGTGTGTTAGGAGGACGGTGTTGGAAGGTAAGTGGTTTTTTGTGTTGTTTTATAGAGACTGGA
>NC_087171.1:10890766-10900766 GCF_035594125.1 Scylla paramamosain | reverse complement strand
GTCATCCCCACCCCCTCCCTTGCAGTGGCCATGATAAGAGCCTTGGTGTCGGCGATAGCGGGCCGCCCAGGAGATACCGAGATAGCGGGGGACGACAGGCTGGTGGTGGTGGTGATGGTGGTGGGTGTCTACGTTGCATTTGGCACCAGTGGGAGAAGGGCTAGAGGGATAGTGCGCAGTTAACTCACTCACTCCTAACCATTGCTCTCTCTCTCTCTCTCTCTCTCTCTCTCTCTCTCTCTCTCTCTCTCTCTCTCTCTCTCTCTCTCTCTCATTATTTTCCTCCTAGTAACGTCCACTCCCTAAAACCCACACGTTTCTCGTCACCCTCATTAGATAACCCCCAGCGGAAAGTCTTGGTATCTTCATCTTTACTCACCACGCCACGCCACTACACCTTCATAATCCTGACTCACTCACATTTCCTTCCTTTCCATCCATGGCCCGACCACCAGCTGACACCTTAAGCCGCTATCACAGGTCCTCTCTTCCTTCTTAACGCCTCAGAAACACGTGAACTGAACCCTTCCCTTCACACCTTCATTCCTTGTCCCCTATCACAAACCATACAAGAAGCATTAAACACCAGCTGGCTTGCAATCAGGCTTCACAAACATCCAGGCCTGTGGTACCTGAGCAAGCAGTCCTCAGTCCAGCTAACTAACCTCCATCTCTCAAACAGCCAACGTCAAGTCTTAAACTCGCGGCCCCAACACGACTAAGACTTCTGTGGCGCTAAGTGCATACTAGTCTCATGCTTGTCCCACATAAGCATAGACAAGGAAATAAAAATACATCTCTCTCTCTCTCTCTCTCTCTCTCTCTCTCTCTCTCTCTCTCTCTCTCTCTCTCTCTCTCTCTCTCTCTCTCTCTGTCTCTCTCTCTCCTTCTTAAGGCTTTCTGGCGGGTACACTACACGCTGGGTGGGCGACGCCGGCCGAGTGAAAGCCTCCCCTCGGTCTTAATATTGCATCTGCGACCATTAAACTGGAACACAAGGTCTGCCCAAACTGATTGCGGCGTGATTTAAATGCTAGTGAGAGTCTGAAGTATTGTATTCCCAGGCGCATAGGTTTTTTTTTCTCTTCTCCCTCTTCTCCACAACCCCCTCCCTCTTTTTTTTTTTTTTTTTGTGCTTGAGTGCGAGAGTGCGGACGAAAAGAGGAGGAGGCGGAGGTGGTACTGGGAGAGGCTGGAAGTGGTGGTAGGAGAGGAGAAGCGGTGGTTCCCTGCACTTTCCTACCTGGTGATGGGGAGTTTAAGTTCTAATGAGAACGAAGTGTTGGGGTTCATTTCTCGCGTGAGAGGGGCGAGGCATACCTAGGCTTACCTGCGCCTCGCTCGCGTCAGGTGGGCCGGGGAGGAGACTCGGTAGTGAGGCAGGGAAATGATGACAATGTGAAGGGAGGTAGTGGAAGGAATGGAGATTTGGGTGTAGGAGAGAGGGTGGGCGGTGGGCACGGGGACTGGTGGAGGCAAGGAGAGTACAGGACACGCTTTACGAGGAGGAGGAGGAGGAGGAGGAGGAAGAGCAAGGTGGGTCAGATGGAGGTGTGAGTCAGCGGGAAGGAAAAATGTGTTACTCAGCCGTTGTAAACTACTAACACTACTACTACATCAACAACAACAACAACAACAACAACTGCAACTACAACTACTACTACTACTAATACTATTACTATTTATAGGGTGTCTAAGGGCTTTTTCTGAGTGGCTAGGGAAGAAGAGGCTGTAGAAAGGAGGGTGAGAGGAAGGGCAGGGTTAAGGAAGGATAGGAGGAAGGATAAGGATGCATATCCAATTACAGACGCGGTTTCTAAGATTGTGACGCAAGATTTGTTCCGATTGATGGTTACGTCATATTCACAGGCGTCACACACACACACACTCCGAATAAAGGTATCTAAAATCTCTCTCTCTCTCTCTCTCTCTCTCTCTCTCTCTCTCTCTCTCTCTCTCTCTCTCTCTCTCTCTCTCTCTGACGTGTCTACAGTCTCTTTGCAATCAGTCTATTTATTCATCTATTCTATGAACTTCTATATATAACTGTCCTTTCATTTATCCATCTATCTATCTATCTATCTATCTTTCTATTTTTATCGCGGCAGCGTTACCTTCTTTCATTTGTCCATTTCCTTTTCCTTTTCCTCCCAACCCCCTTTTCACCTGCCTACCCATCCTCCCTCCTACTCGCACGCTAGTTGTAAAGAGACACAAGGTAAAATGGTGTGACGAAGCGGGTAACCTCACTGTAGGGTAACTGCCACTGTGTAGCCTGTTTTTAGGTTTCCTATATACCCTATGTACTTTTCTTACTTTTCTTCCTTTTTTTTTTTTTACTTCACTGTTGCTTCCTTACTCTTGTCTTTTTTTCAGTGTATTTATATTTACTTTCCTTTTTCTTCCCCATCGTCTTTTTTTATCATAACTTTCTCCGTTTTCTTTCTTTTTTATCTCTTTCTGTTTCGCACTGTCATTATCCTCCCCTTCGTTTTTCTTCCTTTTTTTCATCATTGTCTTCCTTTCACTTTCCATCATCTCCGTTCCCTTATCTCGTATTTTTTTTCTGCTTTTCCTCTCCCCTTTCTCCTTTCCCTTCTCCACCTTTGGTCTTGTAAACTGCAAATTGTATCAATTTTCTGTTTCTCTTCTTGTTCTTCTTTCTGTCCCTTTCTCCTATCTTCATTCTCTTGTATACCCCTTAGTTTATCCCCCTCCCATTCCTTGTCTCTCTCTCTCTCTCTCTCTCTCTCTCTCTCTCTCTCTCTCTCTCTCTCTCTCTCTCTCTCTCTCTCTCTCTGTACCTCGCTAAACGCATTTTCAAACTTCTGCTCCATCTTCTCAATATATAACTTATTTAGTCTCTTCTTTTCCTTTTCTTGTCTGTGCACCTTTCGTTACGTCTCTCTCTCTCTCTCTCTCTCTCTCTCTCTCTCTCTCTCTCTCTCTCGCTAACCACGTCTCCAGACTGAACACAAAAGAGCTTCTCGGCGCAAAAGGTGAACCGTTTTAATTAGGAGTCAGAGAGATCCCGCTGGGAGACGAGAGGTGACGCTTATCGTTGCTTTTTTTTTTTCCTCTTCTCTCCTCGTCCCTCCCGTGTCCCCTTCCTCCCGTCCCTCGCCCCTCGCCCCCTTCCCGCTTCTCCGTCCTATTTCATCTCCGCTAATTAGACATGGGATGCTCTCTCTCTCTCTCTTTCTCTCTCTCTCTCTCTCTCTCTCTCTCTCTCTCTCTCTCTCTCTCTCTCTCTCTCTCTCTCTCTCTGATGGTGAAGAAAGGTATTTTGTTCTATTCTGAGTTTCAAGGTTTGTGTTTATTGTGAGCACACACACGCAAGCATACACGTGGAACTGTAGCAACACACACACACACACACACACACACACACACACACACACACACACACACACTAATCACAAACTGTCCATTCACAAACAGAACAAGAGAGAAAAATAAAAGGAATATGGAATTTATGTTTGTGTGTGTGTGTGTGTGTGTGTGTGTGTGTGTGTGTGTGTGTGTGTGTGTGTGTGTGTGTGTGTGTGTACATGCCAAGATTCGACGTGGCAAATTCTTCTCACATGTCGGTATTTTCGGGTGTCGGCTGTGGGCATGTGCGTGTTTGTGTGCGTGTGTGCGTGTGTTCCTCTGCTGGTGTACATGTATGTGCGTGGACAGCATTACGATGAGACTTAAGGCCACTCAAGCCAGAGCCCGCGTACACGCCTGCTGGCACGCACACGCACACACACACACACACACACACACACACACACACACACACACACGCATGCATGGACACAGAATAGCTATGGACCTTTATTCAAGTTTTTACTACTACTACTACTACTACTACTACTACTACTACTACTACTACTACTAATAATAATAATAATAATAATATACTAAAATTACAAGAACACAACGTTATATTCACCCTTTACCATTATTACCATCACCACCACCACCACCACCACCACCACCACCACCATCACTCCCTCACATAACCCCTTGAACCAACGTGACAGGTTGTGGAGGCACCGGGGAGAGGTGAGGGGAGGAGATGAGGGAGAGAAGACAATGAAAACAATGAAGGAAAGGGAGAACAGATGAAGATGTGAAAGGAAAAATAAAAAAGGAACAGGAAGAGGGGGAAGTTAGCTAAAGACGGTGTAATGAGAGCAAGGATGAGGAGGATACACGTGGAAAACTCATATAAAAAGTGAGATGTATAGCGTCTGAGTTGTGGAGATGAGGCGAGGCTGAGGCGGCGGGATAAACGTTTAATATCAGGAGGGAGTAAAACGTTGCGGGGGAAAATAAGGTTACGGGAAACAGGATGCAACAACCGTGGCCACACGTACAGCCTCTTGTGTCCTATAGCTTTCACTAGAGTCCTGTGATGTCAAAAGTCAACTCTCCTATCCTATAACTGCATTAAACGAGCCTCCTGTGCCCTAAACATTCAATAAAGTCTTGTGATGTCCAGAACTATTCACTTTTCTATCTTTTACTGTATTTAACGAGCTTTCTGTGTCTCATATAACTTTTACTAGACTCCCGTGATGTCCATAGCTATACAATCTTCCTGTGTTCTTATTAGTTTTACAATCAACCCTCACTACCATTAACTCTTTCACTACGGTATATAACGATGCACAAAACAAGACACTGTATAAGATCTTTCAAAGCACTTATGTGAAAGAAAAGGGAAAGAAAACAGTATATGATGCAATGTTTAGTTAGCATGATGATCTAAGGAGGATGTGAAAACAATAAGAAATGCTTCAAAGTGATTTGTGATTAAGGAAACACATCAAATAGCAGTGAAAGGGTTAATTAGTCTTCAGTATCCTATAACTTTCATTAGCCTCCTGTGACAGCTGTACAAGTAACTACAACTTCTTATTATACAACTTTAACTATAATTAATTAACTACGTAGTTTAACCAGGCTCCTGTCATACTAATAACCATTAACTTTCATATTCTACTATTATTTATTAGCCTCTTTTTTCTTATTAATCTACAAATAACTATTCTTCTATCGCACAATACTCTAAACGACTATTCTTCTTTCTCTGACTTAAACTAACACTAACTATCCTTCGATCTTCTTAACTCCTTCAGTAACTATTCTACTTCCTAACTGTCCAACTACATAGTCATATTCTAATCCCTATAACTCAAGAGTTTGGCGTGGCTTTATTTTTACCTTAACCACCCATCGCCTCCTTGCTTGATGTCTCAGTGACTTTCTCTTCTCTGTGAGGAATCAAAAAGTTACTTCATCACAACAGCTTAACTCGCTTTATCTACTCCCAGGAACGCTAAACATCACTACGTATAATGTATTTTTATCTGTCTCTTACTCAACAGTATATCCTCGTAAACAACAGAAAATAGTACGTCCACTTGTTTTGAAAGATTTTATGATTCCTCACATGATTATTATAGTAAGTTCAGTTTTATATCTCCAAGAACGCCCGCATTATAAGCAGTTCCAGAAAGAGAGAGAGAGAGAGAGAGAGAGAGAGAGAGAGAGAGAGAGAGAGAGAGAGAGAGAGAGAGAGAGAGAGAGAGAGAGAGAGAGAGAGAGAGACTTGGTATAGCATTTTGACACCAGAAAACTCAAATAACAAAGAAATGGTAATTACAAAAAATAGTGATAAAATTACATAATGAAATTCCCTTCATTCTTCAGTCATCTCTGTGTCCCCCTCCTCCGTCCCATCATCCGTCCCTCCTAGCAGTGTGGAAAGGGTGAGGGGAAGACCCAGGTGATGGAGTAATAGGGAATCACAGGTGAGATAGATGGGAGCATAGATGAAGGTAATGGGGAGGGGCGAGGAGAGCGGGACACGGGGCGGAAGGGAGAGAGAGAGAGAGAGAGAGAGAGAGAGAGAGAGAGAGAGAGAGAGAGAGAGAGAGAGAGAGAGAGAGAGAGAGAGAGAGAGAGAGAGAGAGAGAGCACCCAATCAGCAGTACACGGACTCGTCTCGGGCCTGATGGGAGCTGCCGGCACCTACGCCTTGGCACTTAGAGTCTCGCCGCGTCCAAGGGAGTGCCAGTGCCTTTGGGTGCCAGCCAGAGGTAGACTGCGCACTCCCTCCCTCCCGGTGCTTCCTTATTACTGGTCTATAGTCTTATACCTCCCCCTCTAGCCTTATGTTTTTTTTTTTTTTTTTTTTGGGGGGTAGGGATTTCATATTTCATGTTTTTAGTCTTTTGCTTCCATGATTAATATTTTCTGCGCTTATGTTATGTTAGGTTAAGTTAGATTTGGTTAGGTTAGGTTAGGTTAAGTTTGGTTAGATTTAGTTAGATTTTCTTCACTCTTTTTTTCTTTACTCAAACATATTTCTCTCTCTCTCTCTCTCTCTCTCTCTCTCTCTCTCTCTCTCTCTCTCTCTCTCTCTCTCTCTCTCTCTCTTTCGGTTCTCCATTTCCTGCCTTTCGTTCTTATTTCATGAGTAACCACCCATACATACTCAACAATTATCAATGACAAAGCTAGACAGATTCATTATCTTCAGTTATTTCAAGAGTATTGGCCGCACCTAACGCAACCCACAACAAAGACGAGCACATAATTCTAGTACATGTTTATACCTGTAATATTAGTTTGGATTAATTAATTTGATGCTTTCTTCATTTATGTTTCTTTTTTTTTTCTTTTTTTCCTGACTTTGACACGAGTATACGTTTAAGATGTTTAAGACTAATAGATATATCAAATCATTACCATTGACCATCAACATAAGAACATAAGAAAATAAGGGAAGCTGCAAGAAGCCATCAGGCCTACACGTGGCAGTCCTTGTATGAAACATGGCTACTTACATCAATCTGTCATCTTCATCCACAAATTTGTCTAATCTTCTTCCAAAGTTCCCTAATGACTCAGCACTAACAACCTGACTACCATTACTAGCGACTCTAAGGACTATATTTTAAAACACATCTACGCCGCACTTCCAGTACATTCAAGAGGCTCTAATTGAAGCCACACTGGTTTTTAACACTTTCTATGGCTCTAATGATGCAGGCAAAATTTCTACATTATCAATAGGAAAAACACCTTTGCGAATCCCACTGATCATCTCTGTAGCCTTTAAAAACAGTCATGGTGAGAGAGGAAAGCGTTTCAGAATACGGGCCAGAAAGACGCACTAGACTCCTGTTCATACTCCTGATGGGTGTGTGGGGCGAGCTGTGCCTCCACCGCCGCGAGGAGTTCCTGTCCCCACACTCTCTTCCCTTTACTTGAACAACGCGGTGACGTGCTCAGGGGACAAACGGATTACGCATCACATCGAGTAGATAAAGGGAGAGGATTTTGAGTGCACTCCTGGCTGGCTGTGCATCACCCCGCCCCGCCACGCGATGATGGCTCACACACACACACACACACACACACACAGGGCGAAGGTGGAACGGGGCAAGGCAGGATGGGACAAGCTGGATAAGGAGTGTAGTAGTGACGCAGAGTGGACGGGGAGGTTGAAAAGGAGAGAGAGAGAGAGAGAGAGAGAGAGAGAGAGAGAGAGAGAGAGAGAGAGAGAGAGAGAGAGAGAGAGAGAGAGAGAGAGAGAGACTATACAACACAGGAACACGACGGGAGGGAAGCGTGCGAGAGGCAAGACGAGAGGGATTTACGGGACTGAGGAGGCGGAGGAGGTAACATGGAGGAGGAAAGAGGTAGGAGGGAGGGAGGGAGGCCGGCGTGTCTGAGCCTCAGCAAGGAGGGAGGGAGGGAGGGAGGGATTGGAGCTGGAGGGGAAGATGGTGGAGGAATCGCCAGCCAGCCAGACAGCCAGACCGACAGACAGACAAGCGATGGAGGTTCGCGTGCGGGTGAGTGTGTTGGTGGCCCGTTACACATTCCCTCCAAAACAGTCACCTCATAAATCACCGGCAAAAATACATAATAGCGGCAATAATCTGATGAAAGACGGACTGAAGCGCCCCTCTGACCTTCTGCACGGGGCGGCGCGAGGTGGTGTGACGCCGCGGCCATGCACCACCACACAGATCATTTGCGTCATGACCACCTCACGACATACGCCACGGACATGACCCAAAGACGGAACGGCAAACATCTTTAAACGTAACACAGGAGGACACAAGATACGCAATGACCAAATACGGGACATCACAAACTGCACGAGGCCCATACACTTGACACCCGTACTCAGAAATGCACAACTCTTTCACCACGACTACTTTCAAAGGCCACAGAGACGATTAGCAAGTTTCTCAAGAGTGTTTCTCATCTTAATAAACTAGAAATCTTGTTCATATGTCACTTGAACGACAAAAACAACCTTAAAAAAAAACTCGTGTAACTTCAACTAGAGTATTTTGAAAGTAGTGGAGGTGCAGCCAGAAGTGTTTCAGTATATGGTCCTTTAAGTCGCACACGCCAGCAAGAACATGTAGGGACGATCAGAGACGCCACAGAACGAACTGATAAAAAGGCTGCAAATTAAAAAGAAGGAAGCACCCGCAAAGAGACCAGTGAGGGTGAGATGAAAGGTAGCGTGTATAAATGTGTATGGTTGCGATGATGAGTGAGAAGATTAGGAGGAGGGAGAGGAGGAATAGGAGGAAGAGGAGGAGGAGGAAGAGGAGGAGGAGGAGGAGGAGGAGGAAAAGAACACAAAAACAAAGAAACACAACAGAACAACCAACAGCAGTATTAATCCTTACGGGGAGTGGGGGTGGTTTGGGGAGGAGGAGGAGGAGGAGGAGGAGGAGGAGGAGGAGGAGGAGGAGGAGGAGGAGAACGAGCAGAGCATCAACATGAATAGTAACATGAGAGGATATTAACGAGCTGAGGCAAAGTGGGACATGTGATATTCGACTAAGGATACGAGGAAGCTGAAGAGGGAGGGGGCGGGGTTACGGCTGGGAAATAAGGACAGGAGGGGTGGGAAGGGGAAGGGGGGACTAGAGCAGGCAAGGCTTGGGGGGAGGACTGGGAACACTTAAGGTCAGGCTGGGGATGAGATTGAGGAGTGACTAGTGAAGGACAGAGAAAGACTGCGGTGGGGAGAGTTTAGGGAAGGGGACTAAGTAAGGGGAGGCAAAGAGGACAGGACAGGGTGGGTGCTGAGAGAGGAGAGGTGGTTGAGGGTTCAGGGAAGGGAAAGGGTGGAAGAGGGGGAGTTGAGAGGGGATGGGTAAAGTTGCCCTTAGTGACCTTAGTGACTTAGTGATGCTAGAGTTGGGGTCTCCCTGCACTGCACTCCCACGACTGAGTGAACCATGACCAGCTGTGTGTGTGTGTGTGTGTGTGTGTGTGTGTGTGTGTGTGTGACAATATGACCAGCTGTAACAATATAGCAGGATATGACCAACTGTGACAATATGACAGGGTAAGAGCAAATGTGACCAACATGACAAGGTGTAGCCGGATGTGGCTGAATGTGACAATATGACAAGATGACAAGAATGACGGCAGGCTGAGAGGTGTGGCAGAGCAGTGGCAAGGAAAAAAGGCGTCGAGCAGATGTGACAGAAGGTAAGGGATGTGGCCACTGAAGTGTGACACAGATGACAGACAAATGTACCGTGTTATGCACGAGAGAGAGAGAGAGAGAGAGAGAGAGAGAGAGAGAGAGAGAGAGAGAGAGAGAGAGAGAGAGAGAGAGAGAGAGAGAGAGAAATTCACATAGAGGTATAGCCAAACCACAACCACCACTACCACCACCACCACCAGCCTTGAGACAGATGGCAATAATGAATAGGTCAAGAGTTGGCATGAGCATCGCAGGGCCGAGATAGTAGTAATGTCTTGATCCACCACCACCACCACCACACACACACACACTAACTCTCTCTCTCTCTCTCTCTCTCTCTCTCTCTCTCTCTCTCTCTCTCTCTCTCTCTCTCTCTCTCTAGACATCGAGATCTCGTACGAAAGATGAAGTAAACTAGCATCTCACAGTCTCGTGTTCTGAGTACCCCTGTTTTCTTCCCTCCCTCTCTCCCTC
>NC_087171.1:10883266-10888266 GCF_035594125.1 Scylla paramamosain | reverse complement strand
CGTGGCTCGTTGCAGGTCTCCACATGCACACGCAAGCACACACTCCCTTACCTGTAATCAAGGGAGAAAAAGCAAGTTAAGTGAGCGCATATAATTACCTGAGAGGAGAAGAGACACCTATGCAATCTCCTCAGGTGTGTCATTACAATAAATAATAATGTGCAAGACTAACCTTACTACCAGAATTCATCCTAATTCACCATGATATTAGTGGTCGAGGTGACTGAGAGAGAGGTAAGTGGTGGTGATGGTGATAATGGTGATGGTGAGGGTGGTTAGGAGGGATGATGGTACGAGGGGGAATAGTAGTGAGGTTGCAATTGAAAGGGGTGACGTGTGGGTGGTGAAGGAGGTGAAGTGTGGTCGTGGTAACAATGCCGATGGTGGCAATGACGAGGAGGTGGTGATAATGACAGATGTGTACAGGAGGACGGCCATTGCAGTGGCCGTGGTGGTGGTGGTGGTGGTGGTGATAATGGAAACGTATGTAGTGATGGTGGTGGTGATGACGGTGATTAAGTAGTGGTTATGATAGTGTTTATCTTGAGGAGATGATAGACTGTAGCAAAGCGCAGCAACACCAGACAAGTGCTGTAACGTTAACACCAAGACCCAAAGCAACTGTTTTATTTTGATATTAGTGGTTACTCTTGGTATTGCTGATCTTTGGTAGCGGGAGCAGCATTACTTGTGGTTGTGGTAGTGATAGTTTTTTTTTATTATTAGTAGTAGTATTAGTATTACTATTAGTATTAGTGGTGGTGGTAGTAATAGTAGTAGTAGTAGTAGTAGTAGTAGTAGTATAGTAGTAGTAGTAGTAGTAGTAGCTGTTGTTGTAGTTGTTGTTGTTGTTTTTGTTGTTGTTGCTGTTGTTGTTCTTGTAATATAAACAGTCTTATTAGAGTAGTAGTAGTAGTAGTGGAAGTAACAGCCGCAGCACACCCTTCCACTACATACTTTCTAAACAGTAATGATTAAGCGGACATTTTTTATTAACTTTTTTGTAATGCTGGACCAGTCTTCTAATCATTCTTAGAAAAAAATAGAACTCCCTGTGACGCCTCCTGCTGCACTATTATATATATATATATATATATATATATATATATATATATATATATATATATATATATATATATATATATATATATATATATATATATATATATATATATATATATATATATATATATATATACACACACACACAGAGAGAGAGAGAGAGAGAGAGAGAGAGAGAGAGAGAGAGAGAGAGAGAGAGAGAGAGAGAGAGAGAGAGAGAGAGAGAGAGAGAGAGAGTATAATATATACAAAGCCATGAACACAGAGATAAAACTTAATAACGTGGGAATCTCTCTTTTCTCTCTCTCTCTCTCTCTCTCTCTCTCTCTCTCTCTCTCTCTCTCTCTCTCTCTCTCTCAAAAATAAATAAATAAATATTAGGAAAGACGAAAACTGCTCATTTAAGTATTTCTTGTATGTATGTATGTATGTATGTATGTATGTATGTATGTATGTATGTATGTATGTATGCATGTATGTATGTATCATTATTATTATTATTATTATTATTATTATTAGTAGTAGTAGTAGTAGTAGTAGTACTAGTAGTAGTAGTAGTAGTAGTAATAGTAGTAGTTGTAGAATTGTTGAAATCACTATAGTTATGATTAGCTCAACAACAGTAACTGTAGTAGTTATAGGTGACGGTGGTGGTGGTGGTGGTGGTGGTGGTGGCATCGGAGAAGAACAATTTAGCGCCGTCCTTGCCTAAGCATTCCTCACCACGCCAAGCCAACGCTCCCACCCTCTCTCTCTCTCTCTCTCTCTCTCTCTCTCTCTCTCTCTCTCTCTCTCTCTCTCTCTCTCTCTCTCTCTCTCCAGCACCGTCTTCGTCACACACTTCCTGCTCTTCGTACGTCACCCTCCTCCCTCACTCACTCACTCACTCACTCACTCACTCACACACACACACACACACACATTATTAGAGGAAGCACCCACAATACCTCAGAGAGAGAGAGAGAGAGAGAGAGAGAGAGAGAGAGAGAGAGAGAGAGAGAGAGAGAGAGAGACCCCTGTAGAGTGCCATGGGAAGGAATACACCCAATTCTCAAAACTCGCCGCTGGGAAACTCTCTCTCTCTCTCTCTCTCTCTCTCTCTCTCTCTCTCTCTCTCTCTCTCTCTCTCTCTCTCTCTCTCTCTCTCTCTCTCTCTCTTCACGTGATTTACATGAAAAAGAAAAGCAATAGAATAGAACAATAAAATAATGAAAACAATAAAAGTAAAGAATAACAGGCAAATCAACTGAATGATAGTAGGAGAAGAATGAAGAAACGGACAGACAGACAGACAGACAGAGGAGGGAGAATTGACAGGGTGGCGGGGCAAGACATGTATACACAGGGCGCAGTACAGCCGGGAAGGGAGCGGCAGGGATGGAAGGGGAAGTGAGGAGGCTGATAAAAAGGTGATACACTTGCCTGCACCTCAGATTAATGGGCAGAGCGCGGCCTACACCTACACCATCTTTGCAGTTCATATTATTACCATCACTAATAGTACTGCTTACTGTTATTATTATTATTATTATTATTATTATTATTATTATTATTATTATTATGGTAAACAGGTGTAGTACAATAATGTTATTGCATTTTCTCTCTCTCTCTCTCTCTCTCTCTCTCTCTCTCTCTCTCTCTCTCTCTCTCTCTCTCTCTCTCACCATCTGTCATACCTAATCAGAAAATTACCCACTTAAGGCTATTTTCTGCTACCTTCTTCCTATTCTATTATCATTATTTTTCTTTTACTACTACTACTACTACTACTACTACTACTACTACTACTACTAGCATTGATGATAGTGGATGGCAGTGGTGGCGGTGGTGGCTGACCTTCTAAACAAGCCAGTCCTCCCCACCCAAGGCGAGTCTCTCTCTCTCTCTCTCTCTCTCTCTCTCTCTCTCTCTCTCTCTCTCTCTCTCTCTCTCTCTCTCTCTCTCTGGCTTGATCCTTGCGTCATTAGTACGCCCTGACAAGGTTGCGTGGGCGGGTGGAAAGTGCTCTCTCAAGGCACGAAAAAGCACCAGGTCCCCTCTAACCCTCAAAGTGCTCTCGTTACCGCACCGTAAACAACCTGTACACGTCTGCACGGCCCGTTTTGTGTGCTCACGCCAGCATCTGATCGACCTTATTTCGGATGTGGCTTGACACTGATGTACACCACGGAGGCCCACGGCTCTCTCCCTTCAGGAAGCGAGTTCATGTATGTTACTGTGTGTTTATTGCCGATACTTCCCTTCCTTCTCCTTCCCTCGGCGATCTCTCTCTCTCTCTCTCTCTCTCTCTCTCTCTCTCTCTCTCTCTCTCTCTCTCTCTCTCTCTCTCTCTCTCTCTCTCTCCACAGCAGCGGTTCCACAAGGCCAGCACCACCGTCCGCTGCCCCCACGTCACTATCACGTTGCACAACCATTCTCACTGCACACGAGGGCCACAGCACCGCCACAGCACCGCCACAGCACCACAGCAACACCATCTTCACCACCATCACCTCCGTCTGCTGCGCCGCACCACGCCACCTCCATTTAGCAGATTCAGACGCACCACCTTATCTGCAATCGAGTGAAGGCGCGAAGTGTTCTAGTTCAACCAGACTCAAGTGATGGAGTGTGACACCCGCTCTTGCCTCGCCCGCCGCTGCCCGTCCTCACCATCCCGTCCTCGCCTTCCTACCAATATGCATCACGCCTCGCACCTAAAGCAGTGGTGTAACATCACATTCGAGAGGAACCGATGTAACGTCTTTCTCATCTGTGGGGTCCCTAGGTGTGGCATGTGGACGGGTTGAGCGGGGTGAACGGGGATACTATTAAGGCGTGGTGGTGGTGGTGGTGGTGGTGGTGGTGGTGGTGGTAGTGGTAGTGTGTGTGGCAGTGACAGCAAGGTGGGCAGGAGACATGACTCTTCACTTCAAATCAGCAGCGAATGGAGAATTAATTTTGGCGCGGGGAGACAGGAGCATTACTGAGGGGAGAGAACCATTACTGTGTATTGCATTAGTCAGAGGCGACCCTGTAACACCCTGTACAATCAGCTGTATGGAGCGTGACAGTGAAAGGCAAGTACGTACAAGAGGCTCACTGGTCACCTTGCAGCGATGGTGACAATGAAAACTAACAAACGCATCAGGCAAGCAAAGCCGCTACGTTAAACAATGGAATGTTCGGGGACACAAGGCGAGGCCAGGAAGAGTCCCGCGCCAGAGCCAGAGTGCACGTCCTTCACGGCAACACTAATATATTGTCCGGGAATAACTTAACCCGGTGACGCTGCAGGAGGGGAGGAGGAGGGGCAGGGGGCGGAGAACGGGAGAGGAGGAGTGAGGGGACACTTAGCAACACCCCGCCCACGCAGCACTCCTTGATCAGGTCCCAGCGTGACGCCTTGAATTCCCCGCCGCAGAGAAAGCGTCCTCGGGGCTCTCAGGTCGTGGTGCGGGACAGGGCAGCGGTGATTTGACCCACAGCGACACTATGACCACCGCCGCCGCCGACGCCACGCAGAGTAAGTGCCAATATCGGGTGTTTCGTACAGGGCGCGTCTTGGCTCCCTGCCCGCTGCGGATGCCAAACCTTGAAATTTTACTCAACCCTTTCTTTTGGCACTCGTAGCTAGCGGCCTGCATCATCAGGAAGTGTCGGAGTTATTTATACGCTGGTAACTGATCTGAACTAAGTGGTGAAAGGAGTCGGCGGCGAGGGCGGGGAGGCAAGCCCGAGAAAATATGACGATTCTCTGCCTGATAACAGATTTGGTACATTCGGTGAGGATCCCCCGCCAAGGTGCCCCAGGGAGACTGTCCACTCCTCTCGTGTCCACTGTCTTACCAGTTTACCATTGATCCCTCCTCCTCCTCCTCCTCCTCTTGCCTCACCCTTCATACTCCTCCCCTTCCACTCCTTCCCTTCCACCACCTACCAGCCTGACCTTTCCTATT
>NC_087171.1:10870766-10878266 GCF_035594125.1 Scylla paramamosain | reverse complement strand
AGGAGCCACACCCTTGATGAACTATCAGAGCAAAAGGTCACCTGGAACAAAGACATTGCCTGCCTGGCCCTGACCTGACCAACTGGAGGGAAGAGCATCGGAGTGCTGGAGCATATGGTGAGTGTAGAAGACCAGTCAGGTTAGGGTAGGTATTCTGAAGAGCTTATACCAACGTGCTGTGCCTCTCATCTCCACTACCTGTGACGGAGTTTTCAAGGGGATTTCCAAGTCTAGTAATAGTCTGACAAAAATTCTGCGGTGTTTTAGTAATAGTTTGGTCGAGTGCTGGAGTGTTCTCGTGATCAGTAACAAGAGTTCTGCGGAGTTCTTATTATTAATAGTTTAACATGAATCCTACATAGTTGCCATAGCTGCAGTAATAGTTTAATACCTGTTCTGCAGAGATCTCGTGATTGCATTAACACTTTCACAAGAATCCTGCACAAGAAGCAATGGGGAGAAACACTCATGAGAACCTCTTTTGAGAATAGTCCTAACGAAAGATCGAAGTGTTTAAAGAATACGAGGCAACAGAGGACATTTCCTGTACACCAGCAACATGATAACCATCCGTCATTCTATTCCACTAGTATATTCAACCTTATCCTAAACTTTCCCAGGGTATTAGCACTTCCTATTACTAACCCAGTCCACTCACACACCACCATGCCTAAAATGCCACACTCAGAACTCTGATCCATAAGTTTACGAGCATTTAACCTTATCTTAAAGCTTTCTCCGTCCTAAGCCTGTTCCACTCATCCAATTACAGCTAATTGTGAACTGTCTCCTGCCTTATCACTTTCTCGTGCCTAAATCTAAGTAACTAGTGCATTTGTCTCCCTCCATTAGCTTATTCAACCTGTGACCTACCGAGACTAAGAGGCTGCCTATGTGCAATGCTGTATATAAGCAGTATTGCCAAGATCAGAGTGTACATAAGATTTCAGTTAAGTGGTTGTGTAAGGCCATTTGTCTTGTCTGACTGAAATTAGGGTTAGGCTGTTGTTGTCATGACGTTTATTATTATTATTATTATTGTTGTTGTTGTTGTTGTTGTTGTTGTTGTTGTTGTTGTTGTTGTATTCTTTTGTCTTTATCATCTTTTCATTGTTACTGTTATTGGTTGTTGTTCCGATTATTATTATTATTATTATTATTATTATTATTATTATCATTATTATTATCATTATTATCATCATCATCATCATCAACATCAACACCATCATTATCATTATTATTATTTTCATTATCCAGCACTTCCACCTCCTCCTCTTCCTCCTCGTTCTCACCACCACCACCACCACTACCACCACCACCACCACCAGCGTCCCTGTGGCCGTTCCCTCAGTAATCATGTCAGCACCATTACTCCCGCAGTTCACCTGGCTTGCTATACTTACCACAATCTAATCTAATCTTCCCTTGACTCGCTGTATCTGTCTCTGTACCTCAAAATGTAACAACTCACTTACTGCTTCTCAGCCTCTCTTAAACACAATAACAAATGTAAGGAGTGCCTTTTATCCCGTCACTGCGGCATAATAGAATGGTTATAACAAGGATTTATCTTATTCTGACTTATTTAAAGCTTCTTTGTTATAATGTACGTGCACCGTGTTTCTTTCCGTATCGTTGCGTTATAAAACTAAGCCCCTACAGTTAAAAAAACATAATAGAGTTCCCATGTTTATGATATTCTCTCCCTCAAAATACATCATATTTCTCTTAAATTATAGTATTATTAAACTGCATTATTGATTAAATATAAAAATAGGATACTTAAATTTTCAATACATGTCGGTGTAATTTCAGCAAAGTAATCGTATTATGAAAATTTTCCTTTTAATTACTGTGAATAAAACAAACAACTTCCTGCGTTACGGAATAAACTTAATGAACATAGTTTTATACGCATCTTAGTCACTATGCTTTTTCTTCTTGATATTTGCCTTATTTTAAGTATAACTACCTTTTCAATGTAAATACAAGTAACAGTCAGCGTATGATTACTGTACCTTACGTTTCAAGTTTGTCAAGAAGCAGCATCCAAACCAATAACTATCTTAACCTGTTTATTTCCTTTAATATATCCACATTTGTTCCCGATTTCGTGTGTTGCTAGTGTCTTCAAGGTGCCAATGCCTCCAGCTAGAAAAAAGATTATTACTATCATTATCATTATTCTTACTCTTATCAACGTTGATCACGATGGCTCACGCAGTCACTGCCAGCCATGTAACCACAGAGGAAATTGAGTGTCACTATGGAGGAGAGAGAAGAGGAAGAGATAGGTAAAAGATGAGTGCATGGTGGATGGGCTAGTGGTGTTCATAGTGTGGGAAAATGATAGAAGATAATTAATGGATAAGGTGGCAGGTGGGTGTGGTGAGTGTTTAGGTGTGGTGGGTGGAGTGTGGTACAGGTGACACGCTTATCCGACAAGTTAAGCCAAACAGACTAATGCTGAGGTTTAATATTATCAGGTTCGTGTAGAATTCGCTCTTCGGATTTAGATAAGACTCAAGCCTATCAGTATCCCTTAGAGAAATTAGGAAAAAAATATTCGTATATCGATAACACTGACACCTAAATAAGTAGAAATAATAAATCATTAATACCAGAATGAAGATCAACGCCCTTCACTTGTTATAATAAACGTACATCCTGCCCATTCTTTGACCCAATTAAAAAAAAAGTTACCAGTTATTAGAATAAATAAAGACGTAATTGTAATAGACGGATGACTAGAGATAATTTTGAACCTCTCCATTACATAAACTATCACTGAAAACTCTACTTAAAACTTCGAGTAATATGCAAAACAAAATTCAAATGTCACTACGTTACTAAAGGTATTAATATGTCACCCTTACATATCCTAAACTTAAAATCTGACCTCAATGAAACCTTTCCTCAGAAACAGTATATCACTGCTGTTATTGTTTTGTTACACTCTCCTTCGTATCGTTGCCAATCATCGTCATCATCATCATTATCATCATCATCATCATCATCATCATCATCATCATCATCATCAACCAGTAATGTATCTTAGCCGCTCTCTTCTTTCTCAGACATCAAGTCATTCACACACACACACACACACACACACACACACACACACACACACACACACACACACACACACACACACATACTTCCTTGGCATTTGGCATTAAAAAAAAATGTTAGGAAATGTACTCTCAATCTCAACTAGTAACTGTAATAATGATTGATCATAATGGCGAAGAATTATGATGATGATGATTTCTCTCTCTCTCTCTCTCTCTCTCTCTCTCTCTCTCTCTCTCTCTCTCTCTCTCTCTCTCTCTCTCTCTCTCTCTCTCTCTCTCTCTCTCTCTCAAACACGCACACATAACAAGGACGGAGACAAAACGTAACTGAAGAATAAATCGGCTTAAAGTTAGAGAGAGAGAGAGAGAGAGAGAGAGAGAGAGAGAGAGAGAGAGAGAGAGAGAGAGAGAGAGAGAGAGAGAGAGAGAGAGAGATAGTCGTCGTAGTAGTAGTAGTAGTAGTAGTAGTAGTAGTAGTAGTAGTAGTAGTAGTAGTAGTAGCAATAGTAGTAGTAGTCTCGGTAATAACGATAAAAGAACAAGATGAGGCATTAACCGAAGTCTCCATTTCAAGGCTGCATCTCTTTACAAAGTTTAAATCATAAAAAGATGACTTCCACCAAAGTTTGCAGTTTCAAATTAGTTCCGTCGAAGTGAGGTCTACTTTGGGACGAAGGTGGATGGAAGAGGAGGAGGAGGAGGAGGAGGAGGAGGGGGAGGGGGAGGGGGAGGGGGAGGAAGAGGATGAGGAGGAGGAGGAGAGAGTAAAGGGTAGGTGTGAGGGGGATGAAAGAAGGGTTGGTGGTGGTGGTGGTGGTGGTGGTGGTGGACACATGCGGTGGTGGAGGTGGGGGGAATGGGGTGGGGGGGAAAGTGGTTCAGAAGTTAATACATTTTCTGGTCACGCGAAGGAATTTTCCCTCTTTTTCCTTTTGTTCAATTTTTCCTTTTTTTTTGGCATAGTCTTGGTAAAGTTGACGAGTTTTCTCATTTTTATTTATTTTTTTTTTACGGTGGTTAATCTCTCTCTCTCTCTCTCTCTCTCTCTCTCTCTCTCTCTCTCTCTCTCTCTCTCTCTCTCTCTCTCTCTCTCTCTCTCTCTTATTGATCCCTTTTTGAGAACAATCAATTTGTTTCGTCAGGTGGTGGTGGTGGTGGTGGTGGTGGTGGTGGTCGGGGCGCCCTTCAACAGTCCCCACGAACTAATCACATGAGGTAGGTCAGGGCTTGCTTACCTTCAAGACACCGGCTCCTGTTACGTGTTTATCTATTTATTTATTTATTTGTTTGTTTCTCTATTTATTTATGTTTTGCTTCTATAACGGTTTCTGGTCAATGGATGTAAAAAAATAAATAAGATTAAATGCTAACAATAAAATCAACAAAATACAGTATTTAGTTTTCTCACATTGATTTCTTCTTTTCTTCTGATTATTATTGCATTATTATTATTATTCTTATTATTCTCATCCTCCTTCTCCTCTTCTCTTTTTTGCCCTCAAACATCCATTTCTTCCTATACACCATGCACACACCATATTACTAACCCACAAAAAGAAACAAAACAAAATCACACTTTTTTTTTCTCGACAAACAAGAATTAGTATCAGATTGTACATTCCCGGTGCATGCTTCATAAATTCAACGTTAATTTTGTAATGGTGCTAGATATTACTTTTTTTTTTTCGTGATCTTGGATTGTGTAGATGGGCGGGAGGGGAGGAGAAGCCTTCTAACTTACTATCCTCCCCTGTAACACTGGAAGGTGGGATAAAGGGGACAAAACCGGACAAGGATGGATAATGTAATTCCGTGTTTAATAATCAATTCATTCCGTGTTTAATAATCAATTCATTCACGTGTGCTCCATGTTCAGAGGAAAGGAAGATTAGAACGTACAGACGGTGGATGCAAGTTTGTTATATGAATCAAGTAATGACTTGTATTCATCTCTGTAGTGTTTCTAGAGTGGTGTTGGTGCATCTCACGTAGTCACACAAAGGAAGAACAAATACTGAAGCCCAGAATGAAATGGCATTTCACCAACGGAGTCAGTTATATAGTGTTAAATCTCACGGATTCACAAAGAACTATAACAAATGCAATAACAAATATTTCTAGTAACACTATACCTACAAAGAACATCGAAGAACAAATGAATTAGCGAAATGAACGTAGCGACAAAAACTTTTCTAATAACATCATCCTCTGTTGCATCGCAGAGCATTCGAGTCATGCAATGTAACAACACCACTGCCCCTTCACCTGCCAATACAAACATAACTATGACACAGACAACGTTTCCAGTAGTGCGCCATTTCATTCTTTATCTCCTCCAGGGATTTGAGACTTACTGTACATGAAATTCGAGACGTAATGTTTGTTTTGTCTACTACCTTACGTAACTGCATCGTTTACTCTTTTATCTCCTCTCCTCCTCTTGTTCCCTCCCTTCCCCATCTCCTCTATCATGATGCAAACTTTCCCCAGCCACTCTATGCATCATCTTCGCCTCATAGTTTCCTTCGCTCTTTTCTGAGTCGCATTTCTGACTTGATAGAAAGCTAGCCCCTTTTTTCCTTCAAACCTTTTGCTCTCGTCACCTTATGAAGGTTACGTAATGGGGCAGATAAGACTATCACCCGGGGGTAAGTGGGGGAAGAGTGCAGATATCATCAGATCCACCTGTCACGCAACAGGTACTATATATTGCTGACTGTAACCACAATCTGTACCACGACCACCGCCACCGTTATCATATACACGCCTTTCACCACACCGCTACCACTATCATTACGACCACCGCTACATTCCCTCCTCCCCCCGCCACCACTGGGACACAAGGCCATCATCCCAAGGTATTTAGATAACTAGACACACATGAACACAAAGAAAAAACAAGCAGTGATAGATCTGTTTGCCCTCGCGTGGAAGTATGTAGGTAAATAAAGGTATCGTCAGTAGGGAAAAATGAATGTTTAGGAATGAATCGAAAAATATACTTACAAAAATATTGAAGAATCATACTGAGAGAGAGAGAGAGAGAGAGAGGAGAGAGAGGAGAGAGAGAGAGAGAGAGAGATGAGAGAGAGGAGAGAGAGAGAGAGAGAGAGAGAGAGAGAGAGAATGAAGAAGAATCAGCAGCGTGCTCTTCTCTTCAGGAGCGTGGATACGTAGGGAAAGTCCACTTCCATAAAAAAGTTTCAAAGAGAGGCGCTAAAGGCTTAAGAATCTTCAAAATGACCACCGCTATCGCTGTCACCATCCTAATCACCATCCCCATCATCACTATCACAACAGGCAACAGAAGTCATGAAAAGGGAAGGAGAGTATAATTTAGTGTATGACTGTCAGAGAGACATGAAAGGCTTGAACACGATATGGGACGGCGCTAGACAAGACAGTAAGCAACAGGTCTTGGGATCAGGACAGGAGGAACGGAGTGCAATAGGGGAGGTGGTGAGAGTGAGTGCTCGAGGGGATAAAGCATGGCTGGACAGAGGATGTTGAAGAGTACGGGAGGACGAAGCACCAAGAGAACCAGGGGATGAGGCTAGGTCACGCAGCTGGCAAAAAGCTATCACTCTTCAGGATACAGAAACAGATAGCGAAGGGACGAGAGACAACGATACAGAGTCAGTACCAACGCCACACTCATCACGGTTATGAAAGAATCACTTCCTATCAGATTTCTGGGGCCTCAAGGAATTACTGACGCAGTGAACTACATGAGTGTACAGTAAATACATTGCGGTGCCTGCTGCTAAAACTTGCCATTCGGTGCTGAACTCAGGAAGGGGAGGAAGTCTTGGCCGAACAATTATTATCTACTGTTCTTTCTTCTATTGCGCCATTGCCATTCGTATTTTTTGCGTATTTTTAGAAGTGGCTTTTTTTCCGCCAATTTCTGTTTCACATGTGGTTGTGTCACTAAGAAAATAAGACACATTTTTTCATCTAATTATCACAAGCATACTCTTATACCGTCGACGGTCCATCAAATTTGCAAAAAGGGAACAGCTGCGGGAAACGATGTGATCAAATTGAGGCTGAAAGGAACAAGCTGAAATATCCTTGTCCTTCCCATTTCTAACTTCCCCGAATGTTGTGTTCAGCATCAGCTCCAGGTAGCAAATCCAGGAGTCTCAAGTTGTTACCAAATAACGCAATGCCTGAGGAACCGGGTCGTGAAAAAATATAGTGGCCAATATTCAGGAACACGTGACTAAGGCGACTAATCATGGTTGACTTTAAGTGGAAGAAAAGATAGCTTACTTCCCTGATTTTGACCTCGTTTCATACAAAGGTAAGTAACGCCTAAGCTACTCCAGTCACTCTATATTAATATGGAACAGCAAGTAACAGACACACACACACACACACACACACACACACACACACAGGCATAGATACTGCAAATTAC
>NC_087171.1:10828266-10865766 GCF_035594125.1 Scylla paramamosain | reverse complement strand
CCCATTCATTTCCACCTCTTTTAGCGTTTTCTCACCATCCCATTTGAGTCTCGTGATTTGCTTATGATATATCAGTTATCAGGTTTTGTAAGACTGTCAACAAATGAGAGGAATAAGACTGAAAAAAAAAGAAAACAGAGGGAGTGAACGCAGTCGACTTGATACTAAAATTGCACATAACATAAGAAAACATGGGTAGCTGTAGGAAGCCATCAGGCCTACAGCGTGGCTGTTATCCAAGTCCAGTAAGGGTTTATAATTACGATGACAGTCCACAAGCAAATAATCTTCTATTACTGGATAGAGAAGGAGCAGGGTTAGCAGTGTATCTATCTCTTGTCTCTCCGTTCACCCCCATTGCAAGACGTTACTTATTAGTGGCACAAAAAGGAGTTAATGCATGAGAACACTAACCTCTTATCCGAGAAACTGCGTGACCCAGGATGTAACTCACAGTCTTTGGACGGAGAATCAATCAGTGCACCACAGAGCTAGTCAGTCTTCTCATTGCAGGAAAAAAGACTCATCATTGCTGGTTACCATGAATACATTAATATATTTGCGCAAACCTTCACTTGCCTTGTCTCGAAGTCTTAAATACGTACTGCCTGTGAATCCAGCATGAACCATTTGTCATCCCTTGATTCATACCTACAGCACTACACCGTGGTACCCTTGGTGAAGGTTCGACTTAATGGCGAACAAGTAACTTTTCCTTATAAGGGTCGCCAGTATCAATGTTAACCAGGCTCAACATCTCAATTGTTTGCAAAAATGTGGAGGACTTTAAGCAGAGTGAGACGCCCTCCTTGCAGCACGCCGCCAGCTGCCACGCCTCGCCGCAGAAAGTTCCGAGGATTATTATTCTTTTTGTTGCCTGGTAGCTGAGAGGCTAATAAAGTTGCTGATATTACCAATTTCAGTGCACTTAGAAAACTAATTCACTTTGTTACTCTTCATTACCAGCTTTTTAATAACCCGAGCCTCACATTATTTAACATTTGGCGATGTCATGTACAATAAATAAATCAATGTAAAATATCGCCACGTAAGATAATCATGATGCCTGATGTCAAAAAAAAAAAAAAAAAAACCGTGCGTGGCTCCCAATTAACCAATGTTTACGAGGCAGATTTCAATCTTGCTTCTAATTAGACATCCGGGAATTTTTTTTTTTTTACTCAGAGCTAAGGAGGTTGTGCACGCTGGCGCTGTTATCGGGAAATGGTCTCTGCATACGGTGCGCTGCTGTGCTGTGTGCTGTCTGCTGCTTTCCAGGGCCTCAACATCACCAAATACTCCAATAATAAATCTAGTAATGGTTCAAGTTCCTTTTTAACAGATCACCAATACCTTATTATTGTATCTATAAATTCAATACATTATCATCTCGGATCATTTCTTTTTTTTCTGTTTTGTTTATTAAGCTCCCTATGCCTCGTAGTGAAACATAACTACTACTGTCATTATCACTATTTTAGCAGGCCTTGAATATATTAAGACCATGCACGATCAGGTCCTGGGCGGCCATTAGTATTCACCTCGGCCAGGGCTCCAGCGCGCCTCAGGGCAGCTCTGGATCTTGTAAAACATGCGGACCGGTAACTGAACCATCAACTTTTTTTTCTCTCTCTCTCATGTTTTTTGTTCTAGTAACGGAGATTGAATTAAATACACAAGTGAGGTAATCGTCTAGTGATATCAGTAGAAGAACTAATTTATTTTATTTTAAGTACTGGAAGAACTGATTAGTGATCTGATATATTTTTGTGATATACGAGTTCATATGTGTGTGTGTGTGTGTGTGTGTGTGTGTGTGTGTGTGTGTGTGTGTGTGTGTGTGTGTGTGTGTGTGTGTGTGTGTGTGTGTGTGTGTGTGTGTGTGTGTGTGTGTGTGTGTGTGTATGTGTCGCTAACCTGTCACCTGGTCCGGCTCTGGCTTGTCGTGTGATAACTACCTAATGGTACCCGAGGATTGTTCGAACGAAAGATTGTAAAATGCTTGTCCAGATTACAAAAAACGAAGTTACGAAAATGGGTGTGGTTGAAGTGTGGTTGGGTGCGGTGGAGCTGCTGCTGCTGTTGTTGTTGTAGTAGTAGTAGTAGTAGTAGTAGTAGTAGTAGTAGTAGTAGTAGTAGTAGTAGTAGTAGTAGTAGTAGTAGTAATGCTGGTTTTTACAGGGAATTTCAAACAATAACTTGATTCTGGATTCTAAATAAAGTTTTTCTTTTTTATTTCACTTTACTAAATCACACTGACAGTTGTATCAAAGAAACACATTCCACAATATCAAAGAGGAAGAAAATGTCTACTCCACGTCCTGTACTGTTTACTGGGGGAAAATATACGTAAAAGTGTACGTATTGTTATGGTAATGTAATGTACTTAAGTATGTACGGGCAAGACAAACATCTACTGCCTTACTAAACTACACTCGGTACAAAAAAAAAAACAACCAACAAACCAATAAAACGACATAAGAAACTATAGACACATAAAAAAAGGACACGAATAAGATCATAATATATAAACACGAGAAGCGAGGAGAGAATTATTTTTCAGTCTGGACAAGCGACCACCTGCAATCTTCCAGTCTGTTACCACCAACTACTCTCCCATTTCCTGCCCATCAGTTATTCTGGACACGGAGCACCTGCATGGCTGTCAGTGCTGGAGGTCGCCGCCAAGAACACAGAGGGAAGCGAAGACCACACCTGCAGCCACCAAGGTTGTGATCAAGTGGTGCCTGGTGGTGCGGCGCTGAATGGAAACGATGCCTGCTACGTAAATAAGCCACAAATCTTCACTCATTGCTATGTCCTGACAGTAGTAGTATTAGTAGTAGTAGTAGTGAGGGGGGGGTGACAAGGCTTGCCCCTGTAGTAGAGGGCTTAGGAGCAAGAGTAGGACGGAGTCCCAGCAGGGCCTGGGGACGAGACTGGGTCACGCAGCTGGGTAAGCAACCTATCACTCCTCAGAGTGCACAAACAGATAGCGAGGCGGAGGGCTTGGCTCTGCCGATTACTACTGGCCGCACCGATGCTGACCAGGAGACGAAATGAGCAGTGAAGTCAAGGCAGTCCCGACGCAGCAGATCATGAAAGCATCGTTACCTGACACACCTGGGAGGCCTCGAGTAAATAGTAAGTGCATTGACGTACAATAAACACAACGTAAATACACAACTGCTGTGTCTCGTGATATTTTTTTTTTTCCGATACTGACCTCTGGAAGGGGAGGAGTCTTGGCCGACAATTATTATCTACACTCTTTTCTTCTACTTCGTCAACAACATTCGTGGCTATTTTTCCGCAAATTTTTGCTGCACGTATAATCCAGATACAAACGAAAAGTAATTGCGTCACTGAAAATAACACATATTTTGACTAGCTATTTGTCGGGGGTGGGGAAATACTTTAACATTAATCCTAAGGGTAAGTCTAATCTAGAAGGGACTATTGATATGTGTGTGTGTGAGTGTGTGTGTGTGTGTGTGTGTGTGTGTGTTATCATTTCCTTGAAGTTGACGGTCCATGAGGCATAGTGTAAGGGAAAATGATAAAAGTAAAAAGAGCACACAGAAGGAAGGTTAAATTTTATCTCTCTCTCCCCTTTTCCTCTGATTCTGCCAGTTATCATGTTTTTTGCTTAGCGCGCCGTCAACCAGGCCCAGAATCTCAGCTGTGAGGGGGAGGGGAGCGCCGGACACGTGCTTATCACTTCTATCATCTCACAACATTTGATGGTAACAATACCAACGATTTTTCCCTAGAATAGTTCACTCGGATACACTGTTAATACTCAATAGGATTCTTTTTACCGTCTCCCCAAGCCAATCATGCTGGGGGTTTCCTAAGACGTAAAGACGCCCGCAATACTCAACTGGTGCTTAACTGTGCCATGGAAACACCCTCTGGAGATTCAATATAGGACCGCTAGTTCAGTTCAGTTCAGTAATTCGAGTGAGATAGGACTGCTTCAGCTCCGAACGATCTTCTTTCTTATTTTGTTTATCGAGTTGTTAGTTTTTCTTTATGTCCACATTTGTTTTATTGTTCTTTTTTGTTGATATTTGTTTTCCGTGCACTTGTGATCTGCCCCTTCCGTTCCTACCACTCCTACACCACCACACGCTTTCACACCACGCTGTAGGCTGTGAAAGAGAGGATGTTAGTGCAGTACTGTAGGGAAATGATGCACGCTGCCTGCCGCTTACGCATTACGAGAAATAATATTCTTATTTTGTATTGGGGCAAAAAACGAAGACCTTCCCAACACTGCCAGTTCATGTCGCTTGACCGCCTGTTTCACCTCCACCACCACCATCACTTAACAAGCAAATCACAAATCATATCGGCCAAATACTGAAATCAAGGCAGGTCGTGGTGGTGATGGATGTGGTGGTGGGAGGTGAATGCGGTCGACGGATGAACAGTTTGGGTGATCGCGGCTCTTAGGTGCTGTTGAGGCTTTCCTGATGAGAGATAGTCAATGGATGGGTGGACTGCATTACATCAATACGTCAAGGCAGGCGCCAGCAATTACCACGCCACTCACTATTTCCACAAAAGACCACTGTACCACCAGTATATATATATATATATATATATATATATATATATATATATATATATATTATATATATAATATATATATATATAATATATATATATATATATATATATATCATTAATCATAAACTGATAAAATGCTTGGCCTGCTCCAGGTAGTTAATTCTGCAGAAGAATTACCTGTGCTGTGCTGGTTTTGCGTCGTGGCGTTGGAACAAGCAAGAGTGATATTGTGATAGGCGTGTCTGATAAGCAGGAAGAAGCAGATCCGTCCATTACGTGGCAAAGAGGTCAGAGACAACATGACAAGGTGTAGCCGGAGAATATGACACGGTGTGGCTGAATGTAACAACATGACAAGGTGACACGAATGACGGCAGGATGAAGTGTGGCAGAGCAGTGGCAAGGAAAAAGGCGTCGAGCGGATGTGACACAAGGTACGGGATGTGGCCAATGAAGTGTGACACAGATGACAGACTGAAATGTACCGCGTTATTACAGAGAGAGAGAGAGAGAGAGAGAGAGAGAGAGAGAGAGAGAGAGAGAGAGAGAGAGAGAGAGAGAGAGAGAGAGAGAGAGAGCCTGTTCATTTTTTTCCCTCATAAAATTAGGTGGAGAAGTTTTTAAAAAAGTTGGCCAATCAAGTTCCGGAAGTGTCTAAGTACTCCTCTTCTGAAACAGTTCGGGTTGCAAGGAAAAAGCAAGACAGAAAAGTGTACAGAAAAAGTTTACCAGTGAAAGGAATGAAAGGGCGATGACACTACCTAACTCTTGCACTGATGTGGTGGACAGAATAAGGATTAATGAATAGAAAGCCATGTGCAAGAAGGCCGCGGGAAGGGAGGCGGCATGTAGTTAGCAAGTTGAGAACAGCAGCAATCATGGAAATAACGATAAAAGATCTTGGTGATATCAAAATAATGAGACCAATATTTGGCCTAGAAAATACATATAACACGAAGAAAACATGACCAACATACAATGATAATGATACATAATAAAGAAACCAACTGAAACAAGTCTCAAAAATATGAAAATTCACCGGCATAACTGGCAAAACAAACCATGACACACGGGAGCAAGTCAAAGAGAAACATTAAACAAACACACAGGGATATAACTAGGAATATTACATGACTCCATCAGTATATAAACCACCAACCAGTACCCAAGCACACTCGCCTGAGGACTGGGAAGAGGGAGCGGAGGAGTGAGAGGGGAGTTAGTGAGGAATCAGTAAATTCTTTCTCCATTGTTGATTTTATTCTTTCGTATAACACTGCAGTCAGTCTACCGTGCACGCCTGAGACCGCCGACACACTTTCCCGCAGCCAACCCCAGCATGGAACGGAGCGCTGGGAAAAAAAAAAAAAATCACTGGAGAGGCAGCGACCCGTCAAAGCCTCACTGGGCGCCCCGCTTCAGCTCCAGTGTGCCGTGCTGTGCTGTGCTGCGCCGCCCGCCACCCCGCGCCACCCAAGCACACACACCAACAACAAGAATCGGCGTCTACGTCTTCTGGAGCGAGGATTCCTTTTGTTTACTCTCACTGTGTACCTGAACTCCTTCCCTTCCCTTCCCTTCCTTTCCTGTCCTGTCCTTTCCGTTATCTTCTCTTCTCTCCCCCGCTATCTATACTCCAGTCTGGCCTCTTTATAGCAGATACTCAAACTCTACTTCCCTTGCGTTCTCACCAGAGTTCACAATAGAACTACACCTTTTCCCTCTCATTCCCTCCCTAATACTTATCCAAGTCTGGCTTCTTCATAACATCCACGCAAACTCTACCTCTTCCCTTCCCTCTTTTCCACAACACCTGTAACCCAGTCTTGCCACAGCATCTACACTCTAACAATCCTAATCCCCCTCGTCTTTTTTCTTGACGTCATGTCAGTGAGGAGGAGGCACTGGTGAAAATGACTGTATAATTACACTTCGTAGTAATAGTAGAAATGAAAGGGAACTGGGGAGACATTCGAATGCTATATGAGGAATGAAGAACAATGAAAGGATAGAGAAAAGAACAGATGTTCTGTCAGCATAAGTTCCTTTCTTAATGAAGTTCAAGGCATCTTCTTTCCATCAACTTTCCCAAACTGGAGAGAAATAAGTTATGCGCACATCCACCCACTTACGACAACCACAACCTCCCTCCTCCCTTTTCCTCCCCACCACAAAGAAAGTACATGCGGCCAAAAGCTATGACCTTTATCCCTTCCACATACACAAAAAAAAAAAAAAAACGAGTACAAACATTCTAATGAGAAAAACCAGTCTGTTGAAAGTGAAGTGATCGATCACGTGTTCTACGAATTATAAACAGGGCAGATTAACACGAATAACAGTCCAATACAACAACAACAATGATAATAACACAAGCACCAACATTAACACTGACATGTACAATACACATACCAAGTACCTATGCTTCTGGTTCATGACTGAAACTGAACACTTTAATATAGGAAAATAACAACACCAGACAAAGACAAACACAGGACCGCATGACCGCGAGGTAGTGGTGGGATACACAGAAGGCAGTTCAGTACCAGAGGTCAGGAATTTAAGGCGAGGAGAGAGAGAGAGAGAGAGAGAGAGAGAGAGAGAGAGAGAGAGAGAGGGGGGGGGTCAGGTTAGAGCCTCAAGCATAATAGTTAGAAAACGCTAATTGTGAATAACGCCGCGTACAAGACCTGGTTGTGAATGGGATAGGAAGAGACATTTTTTTCCCTCTGACGATCACGGCAAGGTGGAGGTACGTACACGCACGACTATTACCAGAGAGAGAGAGAGAGAGAGAGAGAGAGAGAGAGAGAGAGAGTATACCTGATTGTTACCCTTTCCTCCTTCCCCCTTTTCCTCCCCTACAAATGGACCTGACTCTCTCTCTCTCTCTCTCTCTCTCTCTCTCTCTCTCTCTCTCTCTCTCTCTCTCTCTCTCTCTCTCTCTCTCTTTCCTTCTCCCTCCACTTCTCGACTCTCACGTTAAGTAAGTACACACGCCTGATCTGCCTTTACTTTACACCCTTTCGTCCTTGTTATCTGAAAACTGAGAAACTGACGGCCATCTTATCACACACACACACACACACACACACACACACACACACACACACACACACAATTCATGGCTCAGGTGCAGGAGTAGGTTTTGTTACGTTTTACTTTCTTGTGTCGCAACGAGCCTTAAATAGCTTGTATGATATAAGATTGTGCGACAGGTGAAGAACACTGGAAAGCCCAGGAGTGTACAATCAAAGTGCTACCTCCGGCGGACACCTCTTCACACACACACACACACACACACACACACAGAAAGACGTCCACTCCTTAACGCCTATTACTCCTTAGTGCTTGATCTTACGACGCCTGATTCCAAAGTATCCATAAATTAACAATGCATTTTTCTTCTACCCTTTCATATTACAACTTCTTGCTCCGCTGAGTCTTCTGATACCAGTGACTTTCTCCCCGTCGAGCTTCTTAACTTTTTTTTTTTTCTTGTGTGTCTGGCTGAATATAATGGCTATACTTTATTCTTAATGTATCTCTTAGTGTTAATTGATTTCTGAGTTAAGCTGTCTGTGCCTCCTGGCGAAATACAGTGATCATTATAATCTGCGTCATCAACTTATTACTGCAAGGGGTTTTTATTGTGATCAACTTAATACTGCAAGAGTTAAGTCCCATTATTTGGAGGCTTTATAAGAAGGACTCCCATGACATTCTAACGCCTTCTTTGTCTTCCTTCTACACTTTTTTTCTAAAGGATGTGGAGGCTGTTGTCGGTTTACAGAACTACACAACAGTAAATGGTAGAGCAAAGAAGCGAGTGGTTAACATATGAGATTAAGTTATGATAAAAAATAAAAACAAGTGGAGGGGGTGACTGAGGGGGGGACATTGAAGATGGCATGGTTGGAAGAGCATTGAAGATTGGATGATTGGAAGGTCATTGAAGACTGAATGGTTGGAAGGGCATTTAGAGCAGATTTTCAAGGATTCTGAAGGCGAGATATGCACGTGTTGGGAGTCTTGCGGTCTAGAGGAGGAGGAGTAGGAGGAGGAGGAGGAGGAGGAGGAGCTAGAAAACCTTGAGAAAAGAAGTGGGTCAGGGTCAAAAGAATCCTCTCCCCCACCCTTCACCAAACCCAACCCATCACCACCCATCACCTCCCCTCGAAGAGAAAGGAGAATACGATGCTTTCCTCCCCTCACTGCCATTACTGTTACCCTCCCTTCCTCCTCCCGTCTGTCTGTCCCTCTCTCACTTACTCTCAGTCTCTCTCACCCTTCCCACTGTACCACCCTACCCTTATTTCTAAGTCCCTCCCTCTCAACTGTACCTACCTCCCCTCAATGGAGATCGACCGCCCCGCCTCCCCTCACACGGCCCTCCCTCACGCCTCACGCCGCCTTACCTCCTCATCCTCCTCCTCCTCCTCCTCCTCCTTCTCCTCCTCCCTTCCTGTCAGTAACGCGCAGCTCAACCTTAGTGAAGACTTAGAGCAAAATTGATTCACTTTCTGTGTCGAGCCCCAAGTCGACCACCAGGCCAGGTCGCGACGGGCTTTGTCAGAGTCTTTCATTAGCTATTGAATTAAGAGGGACAATGGCGTGGCCTAACAGATGGGACGGGATCCGCTGGGCTGGCCTGGGTTGGAATGGGATGGGATGGGATGGGACAGGATGGGACCGCTCCTCTAGTATCTCCTTCCCTTCCAGAACGTCCTCCTCTCTCTCTCTCTCTCTCTCTCTCTCTCTCTCTCTCTCTCTCTCTCTCTCTCTCTCTCTCTCTCTCTCTCACACACACACTAGTGATACAGAGCGAAAAAACATGAAAACTATAAATCGTTCTCTCTCTCTCTCTCTCTCTCTCTCTCTCTCTCTCTCTCTCTCTCTCTCTCTCTCTCTCTCTCTCTCTCTTGAGCAAGCTACGGCTTCTGGGAGATCTACAAGGCACGCACGCACGCACACACACGCACACACACACAAAAAAAAAAAAGGGAAGAGAGAGAGAGAGAGAGAGAGAGAGAGAGAGAGAGAGAGAGAGAGAGAGAGAGAGAGAGAGAGAGAGAGAGAGAGAGAGATGAAAACAAGGATCTTAATCACCACTCCCTTCTCAGTTTTAGTCTCCATCACCACACCTTGTTTCACCTGTTCCACTGCCCCTGCCCCGCTCCTGCCTCTCAATTACCAGAGCAACCAGGGGCAAAACAGAGATAACATTCTTACAACGTACAGGACGTGACGAAAGAGATGTATATGTGTATGTGTGTGTGTGTGTGTGTGTGTGTGTGTGTGTGTGTGTGTGTGTGTGTGTGTGTGTGTGTGTGTGTGTGTGTGTGTGTGTGTGTTGAGGGATAAGGAATATAATAGAAGTGAAAGATAGTCAGAAAAGAGGAGGAGGAGGAGGAGGAGGAGGAGGAGGAGGAGGAGGAGGAGGAGGAGGACAAAGACAACGCCGATGAAGAAAGAGAAACAAAAAGAAAAAAGTGAACAAGATCAAGAACATGAACAACAACAACAACAACAACAACAACAACAACAACAACAACAACAACATCAACAACAACAACAACAACAATTATATGGACACAAGAGAAAGAAAAAAAAGGAGGAAAATAACATGTAAATAAAAAAAAAATATACGCATATGACGAAAACAAGCAGAGAAGCAGAGTAAAAAAGAAATAAAAAGAAAACAAGAAAAAAACACTGATAAAAGGGAAAACGAACTTGACTGTACTATAACAAGCAGATTCACCAACTGTAAGTACGCAGAGAGACAAGAGACGTGCGAATGCGAGAAAATGAAAGACGTGACGGGTGGGCGGGAGAAAGAAGAAATATGAGAGGAGGAAGACGGGAGACAAAAGACGCAGGGAAGCTCAGCATGTGGGGACACCGTGACAGTTCCGTGAATGAGAATAATACAGCAAGGATATAAGGGGGGCTGAGGAGACAGAGGGGAAAAATGAGAGGATAAAGGAAGCTAAATGAGAATGATCGAGTTCCAGAGAGAGAGAGAGAGAGAGAGAGAGAGAGAGAGAGAGAGAGAGAGAGAGAGAGAGAGAGAGAGAGAGAGAGAGAGAGAGAGGATGACACGTAAGGAGATAATCGAAGAAGACAAGTCCAAAACACACACACACACACACACACACACACACACACACACACACACACAGGCAGGCGCATATATATATATATATATATATATATATATATATATATATATATATATATATATATATATATATATATATATATATATATATATATATATATATATATCGCTTCTTATCAGCTTCACGCGCAGCTGCGAGATAATATGGCCAAATAAACATAAAAAAAAATAAAGTAACACTAAGAACTAAAAGAAAAAAAAATGGGGTAAGGGGAAAGGGAGGCAGAGGTTCTGAACTATGGCAAAGATTATCACTCGTAACTGTGAAGAAGAAGAAGAAGAAGAAGAAGAAGAAGAAGAAGAAGAAGAAGAAGAAGAAGAAGAAGAAGAAGAAGAAGAAGAAGAAGAAGAAGAAGAAGAAGAAGAAGAAGAAGAAGAAGAAGAAGAAGAAGAAGAAGAAGAAGAAGAAGAAGAAGAAGAAGAAGAAGAAGAAGAAGAAGAAGAAGAAGAAGAAGAAGAAGAAGAAGAAGAAGAAGAAGAAGAAGAAGAAGAAGAAGAAGAAGAAGAAGAAGAAGAAGAAGAAGAAGAAGAAGAAGAAGAAGAAGAAGAAGAAGAAGAAGAAGAAGAAGAAGAAGAAGAAGAAGAAGAAGAAGAAGAAGAAGAAGAAGAAGAAGAAGAAGAAGAAGAAGAAGAAGAAGAAGAAGAAGAAGAAGAAGAAGAAGAAGAAGAAGAAGAAGAAGAAGAAGAACCTGCATTTTACGATAGATATTACCACACTAGTCTCATTTTCTATCATAATAATTTCTAAGCTCCACATAGATGATCAATCAATTTTTTCATATTGATTATACAGAATCCCTGTTACACTGTTACTAGCATCAAGAAAACACCCTGAAAAATAAATAACCTCTAGTACAGCCTATTGAAGTAGGTCGTATTAAAATTATAGAGCCTCTACGTATTCAAGTTGAGCTACGTGTATTACATAATTCCTAATCATGATCCTTGTGTCATTTATATATTTCATCTAACATATATTGAAATGTATTCCCTCCCTCATACGATTTTTTTTTTTTCTATTCTAACCTGGCACTATTATTGCCAGCTGCTGCAGCAGCAGCAACAGCAGCAGCAGCAGTAGCAATAGTAGTAGTAGTAGTAGTAGTAGTAGTAGTAGTAGTAGTAGTAGTAGTACTTGTTGTTGTTGTTGTTGTTGTAGCAGCAATGAAGAGTAGTAGCAGTAGTAGCAGCAGTAGTAGTAGTAACAGTAGCAGCAGCAGCAGCAGCAGCAGCAGCAGCAGCAGCAGCAGCAGCAGCAGCAGCAGCAGCAGTAGTAGTAGTAGTAGTAGTAAAAATAATATTATTATTATTATTAGTAGTAGTAGTAGTAGTAGCAGTAGTAGTAGTATACGCAATTGTAGTAGCAGCAGCATCATTATTAACAAACCTGAGTGGTATACCCTCGCACCTTCTATCGTGAATGGCAGCGGGACACAGGCAGCGCGGCACCACAGCGAGGGAGGCGCCTGCTGTGTGCATGTCCCGGTCTGTGTAGCTGTGCGGACTCGTGGAAAAAAACAAAATTCAGAGCAGTCGAATCGCTTTGTAGTGGCGGCCATTGATGGTGGTGATGGTGATGGCAGTGGTCACCGCTTGTTACTCTTCCCATTAGTTGTACCTTTTATTTATTTATTTATTTAATTATTATTATTATTATTATTATTATTAGTAGTAGTAGTAGTAGTAGTAGTAGTAGTAATGGTTATGATGTTCATGGTATTTTGTGTTGTGTTGTTGTTCTGGTGGTAGTAATAGTTGAAGTAGTAGTAGTAGTAGTAGTAGTAGTAGTAGTAGTAGTAGTAGTAGTAGTAGTAGTAGTAGTAGTAATGACTTTCTTAGTAAGATTAGTACTAAAAATAGAAATTACATTAGCAGTACCAGCAACAATATCATCGTAAACCACCACCTCATCATTATAACCACCACTTCATCAGTATCAATCTGTCACTATCAACTAGTCACGCCATTACTCAAGTTCTCACCACTAAGGAGTCTACGAGGGCGAGGAGGAGGCTGCTGCTGTGACCTCAACTGACCTCAACTGATGCACACGCGCCATTCTTGAGCAGTAAACACACGGCTAGTGAGTGAGGCAGGAGGCATCAATTGCCGAGTGGGATGTGTGGACGTAGAGCACACGATGCATCGCTTAGTGGATATTATTCATGTCTTCCTTGCCTTGTTCGGTACGGAAAATGCGTACTCCATGAGTGAATTATTATTATTATTATTATTATTATTATTATTATTATTATTATTATTATTATTATTATCATTATTATTATTATTATTATTATTATCATCGTTACAATGTTATTATTATTGCATGCGGGACCTGCGTCGGGACAGCGGGGACCGCACTCCCCTGCACTATCTGGCCATCGCCACCGGACGGGGGGCGGCGCGGCGCTCTCGGCCCGCAAGCTGATAACGCTGATACCATCCGCTTGCCAATTCACGTCAGGACATATATATATATATTATATATATATATATATATATATATATATATATATATATATATATATATATATATATATATATATATATATATATATACACACTACTTTTTTTTTCCTGGCGCGACATTTTTGTGTGGATTTTCTACACAGTAAATGCATACATGAAAATAAGCAAAGCTGGTACAGAAACGTAAGGTCATCTTTCACAAAAGCGTACGCGCGTGTATTTTTCCCGCTGTTTTTAGCAGCCACATCATATATTTTTTTTTACAACAAGGAATAGTATGCACAAGGAGGACGGGAGGGAGGAACGGCGTGGGGAGGCGAGGGACGGTGAGGTATGGGTGGGCGTGGGGCGGGGAAGGGCGAGGCGGGGGCGGGGCAAGGGGGGTTAGGGCAGAGTGGGTGGAGACGTAAAGGAGGGTCAGTTGCAGAGTAAAATTTGAATAAACAAACTGAATAAATGACTGACTGAATAAATAAATAAACAAGTCGAATACTGGGCGGTGAATTTTGGGTCGCGGCCTTGGACTCTGTCTTGTCTGGGAGAACGAAGACGAACAAGAGGAGGAGGAAGTAGGGGGCGGGAAGGGAGGGCAAGAAGTTGGGTGTTGAGGGAGGTGAGGGAGAGGGCCGCGGAGGGACGGGAAGGGATGCGAAACTTTAGCTCAAGAGGGAAAAGTAGATAATGCAAGTTACAAAAGTTTGCTGGGAAGGATAATTCAATCGGTTTATTCTAGAAATGAAAACAGTATAGGCGAAGAAATGACACAGTAGAGGTGAGAGGGAGCCACTGCTTCCTCGGTGCTCCACTCCTTGACACGAATAATTAGGAGAGTAAGGGAGAAGGATGCGGCTAGTAAATTATGGATACAGGTAATCTCACAAGACGAGAGAGAGAGAGAGAGAGAGAGAGAGAGAGAGAGAGAGAGAGAGAGAGAGAGAGAGAGAGAGGAGAGAGAGAGAGAGAGATGAGAGAGAGAGAGAGAGTGAGAGAGAGAGAGAGAGAGAATCTTAAGATGTGTCTCTCTTCTCTGTGTGTGTGTGTGTGTGTGTGTGTGTGTGTGTGTGTGTGTGTGTGTGTGTGTGTGTGTGTGTGTGTGTGTGTGTGTGTGTGTGTGTGTGTGTGTGTGTGTGTGTTCAAGAGCTCGATGCGTGCAACAGAGGAGGGGACGAGGGGAAGAGGGGACGTGGGGACGAGGGGGAAGGCTGGAGGATAGCCGGGGAGAAGGGGGCTAATGGTCGTCCTCATCCCGTCCTGATGAGACACGAGGGAGGAAACTCTGGTGGAAAGTGAGCCAGTGAGCCACCCAGGACAGCTGATAACGTGATGTGGCGGCAGGGAGGGACACACAACGGCCTTCACCCACTTGTCCTGGAGGTTGGGGGGGGAGGGGAACGCCAGCCTTGCCACAGGGAGATAATGCCTCATGCCTCAACACTGCCCAGAAAACCCACCATATCCCTCTCCATCTCTCTCTCTCTTACGTACATTTCCTTACTTCACCCTACCTTCTCAAGAAGCTCATGTGAGTACTAAAGAGGGCTATAGGAAAGATTGAAGTTGCTGGGTTTCTTAAGTGTATGGAAGTGAATGAGTGCAAGGAGTGACTGCGAGTTATGAAAAAGAGGATATTTGAAATTATTCGTTTTATTCTTCCTGTTTTCTTATCTCCACCCTTCATTTAAAAAAGATAGCTCACTTAATGGATTCTAAGCAGGTACAGAAAACCACTACTGAATGAAGCTGCTACGTTTAAGGAGACGTGAATAAGATACAGTTGCAGTGAATCTAGTTATACTGCTTCGTTTCATTGTCTCTACTAACTTAATTTACCTTACCTTATCACACAACCCACGTAGTGAAGTCTAGGAAAGTACAGAGCGAAAGGCACAGAAGGAAGGACTGAAACTGATACGTATGAAAGAAAATTAAAGTAAGGCACTGCTGAAGTTACTATTTTTGCATCACCTGCTTCAGTGCCTCATGTACATCACTGTTCCTTCATTGCCATGGAAGTTCCCTGCGCACCAAATTACAGTGTATTATGATAGTGTTGGAGGACAAGGGATGCGCAGATCTACTTTCTGTTGCACGTCAGGATGGCATTGTGACGGCGTGGCAACGGTTATATCAACTAGCGAGTTAATGATTTTTCTTTCATCTGCCGTTGCTTAAAATATTACATGAAGGATGTGATAATGGTACAGTGCGAGGGAGTAGGGGAAGGTGGGAGAGGGAGGGAGAGGGAGGGAGAGTCAGGGATGAGGGGAAGAGGAGTGGGGGCAAGCTTTGAGCAACTGCAACCCAATCCAGATGGTTAGATAACACACACACACACACACACACACACACACACACACACACACACAAGCGAGCAGGCAGCCCCACGATTCCCATACTCGATTTCCCAGGGAGATAAACTCGAACTGTCCAGAGCAAACCTGAACATAATTCTGACAATCCCTCGCCTGCCTCCCTCCCTCCCTCCCTCCCTCACGAACCCTGCGTAACCCAGCCCCAGCCAAGCCAGTCTACCCAGCCTACCCTGCCTGCCTACCCAAGCACTAGGACCGCCGCACTGCATCACCGCCACCTCCACCATCATGAGAGAGAGAGAGAGAGAGAGAGAGAGAGAGAGAGAGAGAGAGAGAGAGAGAGAGAGAGAGAGGGAGAGAGAGAGAGAGAGAGAAATGTTTAGTAACACACAAACAGATGGATGTATTACAAAGACGGCTCGGAGACGGGGCCCCTGCTTCCACCGTGACGCTTCTTATGTTAATTCCCCTGATATTAGAAATCTATACGCACGTACCAGGTTATTGCAGGAGTAATCGGGGAGATTCACGCTACGCTGCCGTACTGAGTGGAAGACGTGCAACTTGCAACTCTGGGGTCAGGGCAACAGAGAGAGAGAGAGAGAGAGAGAGAGAGAGAGAGAGAGAGAGAGAGAGAGAGATACTCACGGCCACTTCTCAGGTATGAAGACAAACCTTACCTGCAAGAAAGAGATGAAGCAATTATTACGTGTCTAATCTAGTGTGACGGGAAAAGAACATGTTAAAATCCTGTCTTGAGTCTCGTTCACATCGCCTCCTCGCCCCGACCATCAGGCACACGTCTTTAGTGTTGCTTCCTCTCTCTCTCTCTCTCTCTCTCTCTCTCTCTCTCTCTCTCTCTCTCTCTCTCTCTCTCTCTCTCTCTCTCTCTCTCTCTCCTTCAGACACACACACACACACACACATACACACACACACATTTTTTTAGACCTACTGCTTCCCATGACCGCCACCCTCCCCCCCTTACAGCAATGTTATCTGATTACTTTTATCATGGAAGTACTCGGGGCGGATTTTATTAATGGATAACTTACTCTCGACACCGATACCCACACACACATCCATGGATAAGTAGGTAGGTAAATAAATGAATGAACTTACAAATAAATAACAATGTGTTACAAGTGTGCGGCATCTCTTGACACATGTTGGAAGCTATGAGTTCCGACCGTGCTCTGCTGCTCTGTCACTCAGAAATTCTGGAGTAGAAAATGTCTCGCCCTCCGCGCCACCGTGCAGCAGTGTAACATTCTGAGAGTGAGTTCAGCTGCCACGCCTTCACCCCTTCGATAGATGAAAGAGAAATATCTGCCCCTTGTCCACCTCTCCCCAAGGCGGTTATCTTTCCCTACATCGGTTCACGTCCCCCCTTTTGTGGTGAACCCAAAGGGATTTTTTGTCAGATAGGAGAGATTCCGGCGGGGCGGCGCGGACGGCGGCGGGAAAGGGGGGCTTGTCTGCTGAACATCGCTCTCTCTATTTCAAATGATTTTTTGCAAATGTAGAAAAAGAGTTTTGGGTGAAAACCCCTGAAAGTTGTCACCCACGCGCGCGCACACACACACACACACACACACGAGCGCGAGTTCATGTTGGCCGCTGTCTGTTTTCTCCCACGTTTTGGCAGGAAAAAAATGTGTTCCGTTCATTGAGAGTCGCCTTGCAGGGTCTTCATTTCCTTCTTACTCTTCACGCCCTCCACTCATGACAGCTGATGTTTACTTACTATTAATAATTACTACTTCATGATTCACCATCTTAACCCATTCATCTCTCATTCAGGTAACTATTCCTATAAGTGCTCGTACATTTTCTTTCCTCATTCCCCTTTGTAGTGTGTGGCGGCCCGCTGCGGGACTGCTAGGCTCGGGGCGTCGTCTGAGTGTGCTGCTGCCACTCAAATATAAGGATGACACCAGTCCATTCAATCGCTAGTGTACCAATCAATGTTCTTCTCTTCTCCCCGACGTGCCAATCCTGTGAGGCCTGCCACCTCCGTTGGAGCTGGTGTAAAACACTCGGCGCCGCTACGGACTGATGCCTCTCACAACAAATACCGCATCCCAGTTATTGTCATATCAAACTATTACACCATTCCTGATGAAAGAACATAATTACGTGTATATAATTAATACATTCTGAGAGCTAGCAAAAACAAAAGACAAGCAGAAACTATGGCAAGATGTATCGAAGCACGGCTGAAGGGGCGAACACTCTTGCTACAGTACATCAATTCTCCAGGCTTGCTTGTTTGTATTTTATTTTTTCTTAGACAGATGATTTATCAAATAAACACTTGCATTACTTGTGTTTCATGCATGGCGGCGTAACAACAGTCCAGGCTGAATAGTAGCACGATGTTTCATTGTGACGGCGATCATTCCATCAAGGTGTTCAGCTTGCCACGCCGGTGTCCCGCAGTGATGTGTGCCTGTCCCCGTAATGAACGCTGCAGGGCCAAGCTTTCCATCCTAACAGCGTCGCCCTGCGAACACACCACTGCATGAGTTAGTGACTCCCCCTAAGGCTCCTCCCGCCCCCAGGTGGCGCCACAGTTTATCATCGGATAAATATATAATGTAAGCCCTCGCCCAGCCCTTCCCAGTAACTCCCCGCCCCGCCGCCATGCCTTAGCAGGAAGCCTCGCTCGTTAAATGACTAGAGTAATGATCACATTATCCAACTTTCATAATGATATATTACCGTCCCACATAAAGCACTTTTCACAACTGCCTGCGCGCCAGTGCGTCTCGACCTGGCCTGCCGTACTAGGCCGTCGACCCCGCCCTCTACTTGGCTGCAGGTTCTGGTTGAGGACGAAGGTCAACATCCCTTATGAGATGCAGCTCCAGGCTGGCTTCCTTCCTCCCCTGATGTCAAACCCTCGCCCAGAGGAGTGCATAAATCACAATAATAATGCACACGGGTCAAGTCCTCGTTGTCCCTGAGGAACACTTTCATCAATTCCCTTTTACATCGTGGAATGCGTGTGACAAAGAGATTACAACGCCCAGCTTTCCCCACGTGCAACGAAACAGAAAGGCTTGCATCAAGACTCGTAAAGGTTAGCGATACATCTTACAGACGCCCGATGACCCGTCGCGCGGCGCCCACAGGTATGCCGGGGCCACCATAAACTCCAGAGATGAAAGATCGGAGGTACAGCCACAAACTGGTAGAGCATTTACCCGGGCTAGTAACTGGCTATAATAGAGACAGCCCACCGAGGGATCAAACAAGGGAAAAAAAGGAAGAGGTGTAGCAGGCGCGGCTCACCAACACACTCACGGCTGCCCTAGAGGGTGCTGGCGAAGGTTGGTGCGTGGCTACGCTAATAATGATATATTAGAAAGGCAATGCTAGTCTTGTTCATCGCTACTGGGAGAGAGAGAGAGAGAGAGAGAGAGAGAGAGAGAGAGAGAGAGAGAGAGAGAGAGAGAGAGAGAGAGAGAGAGAGAGAGAGAGAGAGCGAACAACCTTCCATGAATGGCGACAGGGTCACACCTTCCCACTCCCCCGACAGGTTGGACGCCCGCCAGTCGAACCAGCCCTGAGAGGACGGAGGGAGGTGTGGCGCTGCTGAAAGGTCGCGACCCTTGCAGGTGACCCGCCGCCCTGCCACGCCCCTGCACCCCACCCTCCCTCCTACAGCGCCTTCACCGAGGAGGTTGGCGCCTCACTCGGGGGTTGGAGGCCACATCCCAAAGACGAGGAAGAGAAGGGCGTGTGCTTGTCCCTCCTCTCCCCCTCCCTCCCTCACTCCGTCCCTCCCTCAGCAATGGCACGCAGAGTCAGCGAAGGAGGCGGCGAAGCAAGGATACTGGGAAGGGGGACGGATGGAGGGAGGAAGAGGAGGAGGGAGGGAGGGAGGGAGGGAGGGAGGAAAGGTATTTTATCAGAACTGAAAACATTTTAGACAGCGGGAAGGGTACACGGCAGGATAATATAGTTAAAAAAAAAAATAAATAAATAAATAAATACATGAATATAGTAAATAAATTCACGTAAATAAAAAAAAATCGATAAATGAAATTGTGACAAGACTTACGGAAAACTCTCTAGATTCCATTCACCATCCAGACATCCTCCCCTGGCACAAGATACCCTATAATGGCGCCCTCAACGCCACCCAGTTGACGCCTTCCTTCCCTCGCCCCCTCCCACGCCCCGTCCCGCGCCTCGGACACCCCACGCCCCCACACATGACGTCAGAGAGGGCGGGGGAACACTACCTCTCCCTCCTCCATTTGCACCTTGCTATACCTGACTGTCGCACAAAAAGGAAATATTTTTCTCATTTTAACAATACGTGAAAAGATATTTACCTGCCTGTGTGTGTGTGTGTGTGTGTGTGTGTGTGTAAGAGAGAGAGAGAGAGAGAGAGAGAGAGAGAGAGAGAGAGAGAGAGAGAGAGAGAGAGAGAGAGAGAGAGAGAGAACAAGCCAGCCGGCCAGCCAGCCAGGCAGGCAGTCAGGCAGGCAGGCAGGCAGGCAGGCACACACACACACACACACACACACACACACACACACACACACACACACACACACACACACACACACACACACACACACACACACACACACACACACACACACACACACGGCACATAGTGAAGAGCAGCAAGGACAGGTGGCCATGAGGGACCCCCCAGCAGGAGAGACGGAAGGAGAACGCCGTGCACTCCGCCATGCAGCTGTTACTTGCGGTTGAAACACACACACACACACACACCTGACCCATTTAAGGATAAGACGAGATGCCACCACTTCAAAGAGCTCCTACCTTCTTCTGTCCTGCTTCCCTCCCTCTCTCTCTCCCTCCTTCATGCTTTCATCTCCCTCTCTTTCATCCTCTACATCCGTCTCTCCAGTTCTTTCTTCCCTGACACTGTTTTGTTAATCACTATGGTGTAGTACAGTGCCCCGTATTCTGAAACTATCACGACTATTAAAAAAAACCGCAGAGATGATTAACTGGGTTCACAAGAAAGTTTCTTCTACTAATAATGTAGAAATTTCGTTAATTTGTCACTAGAACCGTAACAGCATCCTTAAAAACCCGTGTAACTTCAATTACAGCCTTTTGAAAGTAGTCGGGGTGTAATGTAGAAGCGTTTCAGAATAAGGTCCAATGTATCAGCTGTTTGTAGTGTGAAACATCAGCGTGTTCTGAGACAGGTAGCTACGTAACACCTTGGCTGGCTTAAATACACTCACACTGATATGGCTCCACCCTGAGGCTTCTTGGATTATAGATGTCACGAACGAATGGTTTGTTAACAGGACAGAGACACCCCAATTCTCCTTGCATAACTTTCTGCCTTCACTGCAAACACCAAGGTGCTTCTAAGGCGTCATGAGTGTGCTGTCTGTCAGAAGAACACGTGCATCTGTCATCCTCACACTTTTGTTGAGGCTTTCAGGTATCACGAGCTGGTCATCTTTAGCGGAACAAGCACAAAACATCAGTCTGGCTCACAAAAACCATAACACACACACACACACACACACACGTAGTCCCGTCATTACCATCACCACAAACTCCCGTCACAACCACCATCACCATCCCTCCTCCAGGCAATCACCGCCGCCCCCGTCACCTCTTGGCGAGTGATGGACGGCCTCCGGCAGCGTCTGGCCGCCGCGTCCCGCTCCGCCTCACTCCCCAGATGGCTGCCGCTGAGCTTTACGGCACTACTACCGAAAAAGCGCAGCATTATCGATCATTAGAGGGACTGGCGCCTGTGGTCGTACTCTGAGGAGAGGATGGAGAGACCAATGATGTGCAATTGTGTGTTGATATCCGCAGCTCTATATCGCACTCATCCAAACATCCACCAGACCGCACTCCCCTTCCCTTCCCTTCCCTTCCCTTCCCTCTCTTCCTTGTCTCCCAACAGCACACACGGTAGGAAAGGAACATAAGTAAACGAAGGGAGAAGGATGTAAGAGTTAAGTGTAAGTATGACCGCGTCGTAAGTAGCAGAACAGGTGCTCATTTACGTGTGTGGAATTTTTCATTTACTTTTCGTTTAGGTGTACTTTTCATACTTCATGGAATAATGGGACTGACTTTGTATGGTTTAGGTGTTTAGTAAATCTTCTTTGTGTATCATTTTTGTTTTGTTTTTTTTGTTTACGTTATCAGTGGTCTATACAGTGAGATATGGTTAATGGTCTGTCTGTCTATCTATCTATCTATCTATCTATCTACCTGCCATCCTATCTTGCGTCAAGTAATCATTAACTAGTGTGACTTTCAGAGGCAGTCCCGTGGCGTCTTGGGACATCATAGCGAGTAAATGTCAATCAAACAAGACCAGTGTCGCTTTTTGTGCTTCCTACAGGGATACCCGACTCATTTTCTCACGGCCCGGCCATGACAAAGGCACTGATACCTATTAATGCCTGAGCTGAGATACTAATTTAAGCAACAATCTAGAAATCGAAGACAAAAAAAAAGTAAAGGTTTATAACAGTAAAGATAACTTATTAATTTTTTACTGTGCGTCTATAATACTTTAGGAACTCCCTCCCTCCCTCTCTCTCTCTCTCTCTCTCTCTCTCTCTCTCTCTGGTATATAAGACCTAATAATGAAAGCAAGGCAGAGGGTCAAAGTAAAGGTAAAAACTTCTTATTGATTACCTCTAGTGTTACTTCTACTGATCGGTATTTATTTATCTATTGTTGTTTCTTTTTTTTTAAGTCATTCAGTTTTGGTTAATATTTTTTTTTTGTGTGTGTGTGTGTGTGTGTGTGTGTGTGTGTGTGTGTGTGTGTGTGTGTGTGTGTAAAGTATGAGTCTTCTCGCATCACACACACACACACACACACACACACACACACACACACACCATATAACACTTAACCCTCCCTTGCTTTCCCTTTCCTTCCCTAAACGCACCCTACAAGAACGACAAGGCAATCAAAAAAACACAGAGCACCAATAAACAAATAAATGAGTAAAGCCGAATAAGGGGAAGCTCACCATTCCCTTCACCACCACAGACATCAGAGCGACAGACACTTCTCATCCTTGCATCTTTACCTGCTACGGAATAAACTCAAGGAGACATGCACAACAAGACAGGAATAAAATCAGTGGACGCTTCACTGTTACACGGATACTTGTGATAATAGTAAAGAGAGAAAAGCGGCTAAATGAGGACAAGATAAACGAAATGGAGAAAGATGAGGAAGAGGAGGAGGGACGGAAGGCACAACCGGTGTCCTTGAAGCAACAAAGCCTCACCTGCCCCCACCAACGTCGCCTGCAGGAGCCTTTAATTAAGTCATAGCCGCGACAGCGAATCATTACGTTGCTAGGGCTCCTCTCTGCCTATCCGCCGCCACGATACACGCTGGCGTCCTTACATGCCGAGGAGGGGCAACCATAGCTATTTGTCCATGCATCAGTATGTGTGTGTGTGTGTGTGTGTGTGTGTGTGTGTGTGTGTGTGTGTGTGTGTGTGTGTGTGTGTGTGTGTATCAACTCGCCTAAACGAACACCTCCTGCTCACTATCCGTCATGAACACAAGCTGGGGAGTTCGGTTATCACTGCCTCGCATCGCCAAGCTAATCGCGGTGATCCTCCAGTTTTGTCCCACGGAGTACTATTTTTTTTTTTTTCCGCTCTCTTAGGAAAAGAATCGAGCTGCAGCTTCTTGGTTGTGAGTGTCGACAGGTGTCTCGCTCTCTGTCGCCTCACGTACTAGAGGAAGAAACTACGTAAGGCTTGTCATTTCCGCCTCCTATTGCTCGCGGCCCTTAAGACTATTTACAGTTTAACATAAAGGATGCTGCAGGAGTCTTACAAGTGTCGGTTTCAGTGTAAAACATACCTGCATATCTATATCCATCTCTCATCCTTAGCTATAAATTTTTCTTATCTTTTTTTGAAAGCTCACGATTGACTCTGCACTAAGCCTGCTTGCTGAGTATGCTCCAGTTGTGTTTACAGGACAGCCTCTTCATACTCCTTTAAGAAAAAATATGTAACTTTTTAACTAGACTGTTTTTGTCCTAACTTAATTATTAGGTCTCAGGTTCTTGTCTGTTTTATGTATATGTATCGGAGAATCTACTCTAAACATTCTTTTATGTGAGGAATATGTCAATATCTAAAGAAGACTTCACTAATTTCTATCACAAAATAATAATAAAGAAAACTCTTCAAAGGACCACTGTAAACTCATCAAAATGAACTTTCAATCAAATTGGCCGGTCCGATGAAAACATAATGCAATTAATTATGCAATGTAAAGTCGCTTTCTTTTGTGAGTGAGTGAGTGAGGTTTTCTGTGAGTTCGCGGATTTGGGTGTGTGTGTAAGGAATTCAGCTGACGGTAAGAGGATACAATAAATGCAGGTAATTAAAAGGGCATGAACCTCGACAAACTATCGCTACTTGAAATGTTATGCCTCTTCTGTATCATGCGTTGTTTGTGTCTTTGGCCATGGACTGTGATGTTTACGGTGTCTATACTGTTGCACTTATATTATTATTATTATTATTATTATTATTATTATTATTATTATTATTATTATTATCATTATCATTATTATTAGGTGGGGAGACAGAAATCTAAATTTTATTCCTTGTCCTTGATCAGCCTCATTCGCATGTAACAAAAACAAAGAAATAAATCAAAAGAAACGTAAGAAAAAAGAAACTTATCCAATACAGCCACGAAATCAACGAACATAACGCATCTCAATCTTGCGTTCCTTAATCTTACTCGTCGTTCAATTACAAGAGCAATGTGACCAGTTTTCCTGTAAGAATTTAGAACTTGTCTATATCAATGTTTACGGTTTCTAGTGGACCTGTTTCTCGGCGGGTCAAACCAAGGGTTCACAGCGCACGGCGCGGTAAGAGGCATCCCATGTTGTTCATTTGTCACTAAGCGCACGAGCCGAGTAATTCATTCATGTGTTCACTTGTCACCAGCAACGTATTACCTCCTTTGTGGCGTTTTGAAGTCTCCCAGTTTACACGTTAACAATATCATGAATCTGCAAACACATTTCCTGGTTAATGATGCATCAGTACACTAATAATTATTGCAATGTAGTAGTAGGAGAGAAAACTCCTGGTGGCGGATGGAGGAATACCCTGTAGAATAACAGGGCAGTCTCGAATAACCAATAAGAGACCATGGACCAAATCCGTGGAAAGGGAGTGGTGATCCTACCACGTATTTTAACCAAGAATAACAATGGAAGTGCCACAAAGAGAGAATACGCTTAACGGCGTCGCGTCAACAGGAGCATCTCCAGTGGGGATGCTGTCGCGCCCGTACGGTGGGATCATGACCTGCAGGTGATGCCCGTTCGTAATCAAGAGACTGCTGGCGCTCACCCGGACATGCAAAGCAGATATCTGGGAGTCGAAATCGGACTACTGCTGAGTGGGATTGTTGCTACATGGAATGTAAACACCCTGTATCAGGTAGGAGGAGGCGGAGAGGATGAAACTGGATGTGGTGGAAGTGACTGAAGTTAGATGGACGGGTTCTGGATAGATAAATTCAGGAGGTTGGACAATATACTATTCAGGAGGAGAGAGACAAGAGGCGGGTGTGGTGGTGCTGCTGCGGAAGGAGGTGGCAGAAGCAGTGGTTGGGAGTTGGCAAGTGTCTGAGAGGGTGATTTTGGTTAAGATCGATGCTAAGCCCACTGGACTGAATATAATCCAAGTGTACGCGTATGCACCAACAGGAGATCATAGCGATGACGAGGTAGATGCCTTCTACGAGCAGGCGGATAGTGCCAGGGGTCAATGTAAACCAGGAGAAGTGACCTAAATAATGGGGGACCTAAATGCAAAAGTGGGAGAAGGTCGCAGTGTAAAGGTGGTGGGAAGTTTCGGTCTAGGAGAGAAAAAACAAAGAGGAGACAAGTGGATGGAATGGTGCGAAAGTTGGGATCAAATGATTATGAACACGTTTTTCAGACCACCCAAGACACTTATACACATGGAGGAGTCCGGGAGATAGAGTGAGGAACCAAATAGACTATATTACAGTCAACAAAAGGTTCAGGAACAGTCTACAGCAGATGAATACATATCCGGGAGCAGACTGTGGTGTAGGATGAAATCATGTTCCGGTTGTGACTGAAATGAGAGTGAAGTTCAAAAGAATGAAGAAAAACAAGAAAGTGAGGAAAGACTGGAATATACTACGAAGAGAGGAAGAAGTCGGCGAACAGTATGCTGTGGAGGTGTTTAAAAGATACGGCATTTTGTGGGATGAAGCGAAAGATGAGAGTGTGGAGAGAAGTTGGAGAGTATTTCAAGGTGCGTTAGCGAGTGCAGCAGAAGATATTATTTCGAATGAGAAAGAAAGGAGAAGGAAGGCGTGGATGACTAGTGAAATCCTGGACCTAATGGAAGAGAGAAGAAAAGTAAAGAACACCTCAGAGGAAAGATACAGACAATTGAATAGAAGTATAAGACAAATGTGTAAAGATAGGAAAGAACAGTGGCTAGGAAAGATGTGTGAAGAAGCGGAACAGTTGGAAAATGTAGACTCCAGGTTAATGGCAGAGAAAATCGGAGAAATAACAGGGAAACGGAGAACAACCAGGAACACAATAGTAAAAGATAAAAATGGTAACCTCCTGACAGAGAGAGAAGTTCTAAAGAGATGGGAAGAGTACGTTGGAGAACTGTAAGGAGATACAAGAGGAGAGAGACCAGAGCTCGGGGAGATCGAGAAAGGGCCTTCAATTTTGAGACGTGAGGTGGAGAAAGCTGTGAGGGGGATGAAGTGGAGGAAGGCGGAAGGGAGTGATGGAGTGGTGGTTGAGATGGTGGAGGCTGCTGGAGACTTTGCCATAGAGAAGATCACAGAGTTAGAAAATCAAATATATGACACGGGTAATATCCCTGAGAGAATGGAGGGGTCTGAATTTATTGTAATACCAAAGAAGGAAGGAGCAGTAGAAGGTGGTAAACATCGAACAATAAATATTATGAGTCAGGTGGCGAAGATTGTACTGAGAGTGATTGATGAGAGGTTGAAGTGAAAAATCGAGGAAACAGTGGACAGAGCACAGTTTGGTTTTAAGAAAGGTAAAGGAACGAGAAATGCAATTTTTGTATTAAGAGCCATTATAGAGAGAGACATAGAGAAGCAGAAAGACCTGTTTGTGCGCTTTGTTGATTTCGAAAAAGCGTTTGATATGGTACGTCATGAGGTATTGGTGGAGAGGTTGAGAAGGTTGGGTGTAGATACTGCTGATTTAAGGGTAATGACCAGACTGTATTGGGGACAAAGAGCTGTGGTGAGAACTGGAGATGAAAAAAGTGACTGGGTTAAAATAGAGAGAGGAGTGAGACAGGGCTGTGTGTTGTCACCGGACTTGTTCTCACTTTACTCGCAGGCCGTCATGAATGAAATGGCAGATTTGGAAGGTATTAGGGTGGGAGGAATGAATGTAAATAATATAAGATATGCGGATGACACGGTATTAATTGCGGACACGGAAGAAAAGTTACAAAGACTGGTGGATCGACTGGATGAGGAATGTAGGGGAGTTGGATTGAAGATTAACATCTGTAAAACAGAAGTGATGGGAGTGACCAAGAGAAAGGAACAATTGAGGATGAATGTGAATGTAGATGGACAGGCAGTGAAGCAAGTTAGATCATTCAGATACTTGGGAAGTTTGGTGGACGATGATGGTAGAAGTGGTGCGGAAATAAGATCAAGAATTGGAATGGGGAAAACCAATTTTTGACAAATGAGAACGATACTGACAAGCAAGAATTTGAGCACTAGAATTCGGCTAAGAATTTTGAAGGCTTATATATGGTCAGTTATGTTATACGGTTGTGAAACCTGGACTGTTAAACCTGGACTGTTAGTAAGGAAATGAAGAAGAGACTGGAGGCGGCGGAGATGTGGTTCATCAGGAGAATTATGAGGGTCCCGTGGGTGGCAAGAAGGACAAACCAGGAAGTATTGCAGATGGCCGGCACGACGAGGAAGCTGATGACCACAGTGAAAAGAAGACAGCTTGGGTATCTGGGGCATGTTTTGAGAGGGGATGGCCTTGAGAGAGACTGTCTCTTGGGGATGATCGAGGGGAAGAGAGCACGAGGGAGACAGAGGATGAAGTACATGGATGGAATCAAGGAGATGGTGGGAAGAGAGAAGATGGAAGAAGTAGTGGAGTTGGCTGGGAACAGAAGAGTGTGGCACTCCATTGTCGCCAGCGTCACCTGACACGGCACTGCGGTATGGTATGGTATGGTATTATTATTATTTTTTTTCTCTATTGCAGTAGTAGTAGTAGTAGTAGTAGTACTAGTAGTAGTAGCAGTAATAGTAGTAGTAGCAGTAGTAGTAGTGGTGGCAGTAGCAGTAGTAGCAGCAGCAGCAGCTGCAGCAGCATGATTATTATCAAGTAGAAGATGCAAGGCCTGAAAAAGAACCTAGACTTCCTGCTCCAGTTTCTCGTGTTCCACAACTATCCTTGCCCACAGAACACGTCGGGCTAGGGTGCGTCGCTATGCCAATGCCACGCAGGCCAACCAGTGCAATCAGTTGGGTCGCGGGAATAACATTTATCCGCTGCTATTAAAACCCATCGAAATTAGGGTATCAATGGGATTCAACAAATTCCAAATATAAATTCATGTTTGCTGGCATAATTCCAGCAAATACCTTAAATTTCGTTAAAATGTAACAAAGTGAGTAAGTAAATGAATAGACACTAAAATGACCCTCTATGTGTCTGGTATGTGTGTCTGGCGTACACAAACACACAAACACACACACACACACACACACACACTAAGGCTTAATCACCTGCCTTTTACCTTCTCTCCTCAGTGGATAATAAAAGTTTAATATAGTAAAGTCTAGTTCCCACTGACCGACCGAACAGATTCCCGCCTCGCCTCCTGCCACCTGCCGCCGCCGCCATGCACATGCACAAACACACACACATACACACACACACACACACACACACACACACACACACACACACACACGCACCTGCCGTAAGCCTCCGTGATCCACTTTTGTCATTACTCTGCCTGGACTGACGCATCGTGTGGCAAATGGTCGCAGCATGTAGCTCTTCAAACACACGCATTTAAAACACTACTAATACCTGATAATTAGAGCCACCGCCAGTTAGGGATGCGAGCCTCAAACACGGCGACCCTCACACTGGGACGTTCCCCCACCAGCCACCCGTGTCCCTCCCCGCCACCCCTTGCAAGCCCAGAGCACTTCCTGTAGCACGTTCGTGTCTGTAGCACCTCATGGTCTCTCTCTCTCTCTCTCTCTCTCTCTCTCTCTCTCTCTCTCTGCAGCCACCCGTAGTGGTACGAAATGGAATTGTGTAACTGTTTAATAAGTGAGATGATTCGAGCGAGTTGACTCGCTGATTCGTCTGCTTGATTCATGAGTCATTCCTCTTGGTCATCTTCTTGGTCCTTCATCATTCTCCATCTACAATCTCCCCTCCTGCTCCTCCTTCCCCCCTAACAGCTCTATTCATCTCCCATACGTCTCTCCCTCATCACTGTGACACATTCTTTGCATAACACCGTCTTTCTCTCTCCATCTCTTCCTCTATCCCCCGTTAACACTCCCTCCCATTACGACACCTTTCCCCCCTCTCTTCCTCGTCGTCCTCCCCCACCACTAGCAGGAGGGATGTGACCCGTCAAGATGGCGGATCAAAACTGCCGAGACTAATCACTCTCCACCTGATCAGGTTCCAATTAAGGAAAGACCCTTTAAAGTGGCGGGACACTAATGATCTAGCAATTAAATGTTCTCGCCCAGCTTAGGGGAAGAGAAAGCCAAAAAGGGAAGGGGAGAAGGAAGAAAAATTGAGTGAAGGTAATAAAAAAAAGTAAAGGAAGGGTGTGGAGGGCGTGGAGGGTGTTGAACTTTTGTCTACACCAGTGACGGGGCGGCGCGGCAGGACTGTGGGCGAGATTCAATCAGGCGTTTAAGGAAATGAGGAGTGCCAGGTTTGCTACGTGTAAGGGAAAAAGAAAAAAAAGTTAAGAGTAAAGGAAGCTCATAGAAACTTCGAGCATAGTCATGGTACATTATATTTTTAGATTTTCGCGTTTCTCTTTGTCTACTTATTGGCTTTACCGGTGATGTTGATGGTGGTGGTGATGATAGTTCAATTTCAATATTCTTTATTCACACAAGATGTGTACACAAACTAAAATACATACTAAAACTAAAAGAAAGAAAAACATTTCATTTAATTATTAAAAAAAAAAGACATAAATTTATACTAAATTAGACAATATCATACTGAATCCGACGTCACTCGGTGCACAAAGCATCAATCAACATCTTAGTTTCCCTTACATCTAAGATTGTGGTATCACATCTATCCCTCATCAAACACAATTCACGAATTTGTGCACCAGTCCGTGCAAGTTCGTACTGGTCACACTGCAGCTGCGTCCAAACCTTATTGATGTCTCCAATATTCATATTAAATTTGTATGAAAGATATCTTACATTACTGCCCATTATTGAATGTCTTCCATAAACCCCCATTCTTCCTATTGTTCTTATAACCATATTGTCTGATGTTAATATTTGGTTTATAAAAGCAATCTCCCGTTTTGCGAACCACATTTCTGGGGGCATAACATTAGCAATGTGAGGAAGCAGACTACAGTGTGTGGTCCAGGGCAGCTTCCACACTCGACGCACTGCAACCCTCCACGCTCGGTACACCGCTTCCATGCTACCATCACACACATTTAAAAGTTGACTACCATAAAAACTAGAACAATATTTAAAAAACAAAGTATTTCTTACATGTGACAGTCCACCCTTAAAACGGGATAAAAATGAATTACATTGTCGATAAAAATCAGTCACACATTTAGAAGTATCACATTTAAAAATATTTCTTCCTAAAACATTTCCCAGGTGTACAATTTCCTCCATAATATCAATAGTTTTACCATTAATTTCTACATTAGGAATTATATTACTTCTTTTATTACCGTGGAAAACTATTAATTTGCTTTTCTTTTCGTTATACACAATGTCATATCTCGATGCATAATCTACACAGATGCTTATCATCTTCTTGAGAGCAAAAACACTTGGTGCTAGACCTTTTAGGTCATCAGCAAACCCGAAGGCTCCTGCATAGGTGCCACCCATGTAGCAGCCAACGCCAGAGTCTCGCAATTCCGTGAGTAACCCGTCTACATAAACACAATACAGTATAGGAGAGATCACACCACCTTGTTTGACTCCATTACTCACTTCAAATGTACTAGACAGTAAGTCATTCCATCTTACGCTTAGTTTTTGATTTACGTACATGTTTAACAATAATCTACATATAAGAGGACATACATTACGTTTCAATAGAATATCAAATAATTTGCAATAATTAACTCTGTCGAAAGCCTTGCTTGCATCTAAAGTAAACCCATAAACAGTTGTACCTTTAGATACATAATAAGACACAGTTTCTCTCACCATTGCTGTACACATAGTAGAGGATGTTCCTTCTTTGAACCCAAACTGCAAATCATTGGTCAATAGTTTATCCCTTTCTCTCATCAATACAATATTATCCAGTATTTTACTCATCAAACTACTAAGAGTAATCGCTCTGTAATTTTCACTGGTATTAAGATTTGCCCAACGACCTTTAGGAAGCGGTATCATAACCCCTTTCATCATGCTGTGGGGAGAGAAACCGTGCCTCAACATGGCTGAAAACAGTACAGACAAGTGTCCGTATAACACATCACCAGCATGTATGAGATGGTCAGACATCAGGTCACCCTCACCTTCTCCCTTTCCAGGCCTCACTCTCCGCAGTGCTTGACGCACCTCATCAGGCGTAATCAAGAGTATACTTTCATTACTATTTTTCTGACAAGAAATTACACTGTTGATGGCAGATTTTAAGCTATCCATCTCATTTGTATCGTATGAGGTACTGTTGTAAAGCTCTTCAAACTTTCCTTTAAATAAATCAGCTATATCTTTAGGACAATGTTTTCCATCAACTGCCTTAGGCGTTTTTTTCTTCTGTTTTCCCTTGTTTCTTACAGATCTCCAAAACTGTCTACCAGAAGCACTAGCCTGCAAACTCTCAGCTAATTTCTCTGTAGTTATTAACTCTTCTTGCTTTATAACCATCTTGCGTGCTTGGTAGTAGTAGTAGTAGTAGTAGTAGTAGTAGTAGTAGTAGTAGTAGTAGTGATATTGAGACATTAAAAATTTAATGCAAGTGCGTATCTGTATATTCGAAGATACCATACTGGAGAAGGAAGTGAAACTGAAAACCTTTTTCTACTTTTTTTCCAAAATAAGTAAAATGTACAAAAGAATTTTTCCATCTGTCATCCATATAAATGGGTAAGGCAATTTTGCTGCTTCTTTGCCAGGGAGCATCTTGTACACGGGTGGGAATCATTTCCTCGTTAATCCCTAGCGAGACTGGCTGTTCCTATATGATGTCACCAAATGGAAAAAAAAAACAAATGTATAAAATAAAGTAAGGATTTAATTTAAAATATAGGGAGACGCCGCGGTAGTGTTACAGAAGGCGTTTAAGGGGTCGAGGAATCCTCAGGCACACAACTTCAAATCCTGGCAAAGTCCGAAGTTAGGAAGGGCATCCACTCAGATCCCAAATGCCATAAACAGAGTCATTCGTTATGAAGTGCCTGCCGTCTTGTCCCTGGTACTTTAAGGAAAACGGACGTAAGAACCCGAGGAAAAATTATGCTTAAAATACACAATAGAATACATCATGGAATATAATATAGTGTTAATTGCGTTGAAGTAATGTTCATACGTCGCTGATCCCAAGAGAAGTATACACACTACCATCACCACCATCACCACCACTAGCACCAATATTTCTTGTAGCCACCTTGTGTTATCTCTCTCTCTCTCTCTCTCTCTCTCTCTCTCTCTCTCTCTCTCTCTCTCTCTCTCTCTCTCTCTCTCTCTCTCTCTCAACGCATATTCACCTCTCTTATGTACACGGTGTTTTAATTCTTTTTTCATATAATGTACATAAGATAAACAATGACAATGAACAGACATGGAAAGCAATATTGAAAAGCAGACACGCAGGAAGGAATATTGGCGAACACACAAACACACATACACACGCAGACACATACACATTTAGCACCCTCGAAGCACGTGTAACTATTGACGACGAGAACTGGCAACACCGCCTTTATCTCCTATCTAATCGCATTGTGGTGTTTTGAATGAGTGCGTGTCCAATACTGTCACGGCCTCGAACGGGCGGACTCAATGTAGGTGAGGAGGAGGATTGCTGAATGAAGGCCTTGGTAGGTAGGTCAGTAGGGAGATAGATAGGTTAGGTTAGGTTAGGACCGGTTTGGTTTCGTTTGGTTAAGTTAGGTTAGGTTTGGCTGAGCTAGATTAGGAATGATTAGGTTAGGTTAGGTAGGATTAGGTAAGGTTTGGTTTGGTTCGGTTAAGTTAGCTGGTAGACACACATGTGAGTAAATAGATAGGTAGGTATGTAGTTAACTGGGTCAGTAGGTATGTATGTTTTATTAGGATAGGTTAGGTTAAATTACGTAACGCAGAAAGACAGGTACACAGGTAGATAGGCAGATAAGTACACAGGTAAGTATGTAAGGTTAATTATACAGAAATGTATGTAGATAGGCAGGCAGGTGACGTTCCTCACATCACAGCAAAAGTAATACTTCAGCATGAATGAGATAAGTGAAAGCAAGAGAATACGGCGAGAGATTTGGCTGATAATTATACACGAGAGGATGAAAGAATAAGTACAAACATTACAAATAAACTGACTCACTAAAACAACAGGTTCTACAATTAGAACTGATACATATGACAACATTATACACATGCATTGTACTAACATCCATAATACACCTTCCTGCGCTTCTAATGCTTCAATCGCCACTCCCTGAAAGTATCACCCCCCACCCCCGCGGCCTTGGCAAGAGAAAAGTCGCCAGGAGGTGCTAATACAACACAAATATGAGAACAAGCACCAAATTCAGCAACGTAAGGTAAACCCGTTGATTAGCAAGCAAGCGGAGACTTATGAAATGTCACCATGAGGGAGGATGAAAGGGCCGAGCTGAGATAGACCGATCCTGTGAGTGTCGACCTTAATGGGACTGCCACCTGCCGCCTCACCTATCTTTTAGAGCTCCAGAGATAAGAGTCCCCCAAGGTCTGTGAAGATAACGCACATCTTGGGTAATAAAGACGTAGTTAGCAGAGTACGCAGCTTGATAAGTGGTGTGTGTACAGGGCGGTGCGTGGTATGCCTGGTGATCTGCGCACGCCACGCCAAGCCAAACCAACCCGCCACACCATGCTATGGCGTTTTGTCTCCCACGTAGGGTTGTGGTTGATGTTAGACCTCAGATATAGTGTCTACCAGTGCCTTCTCGTTTTACAGTTAATATGAAGAGGGGGTGTTGGAAAATTATAGTAACAAGAAACAACAATAACAAAACTACTGCTGCCGCTGCTCCTACTGCTAAAATATATATATATATATATATATATATATATATATATATATATATATATATATATATATATATATATATATATATATATATATATATATATATATATATATATATATATATATATATATATTTTTTTTTTTTTTTTTTTTTTTTTTTTCTTGCGTAGGAAGGGCATCGGCCAATGGCAATAAAAATGCAAGAAAAAAAAAAAGCTACTCAGGTGCCAGTCCCCGAACAGAATCAGAAACCATTGTTAAAATGTTGAGGAAACTACCAGTAATACCACTCAACAACAACAAGGGCAACAAAGACGACAACGACAACAAACATGAGGCCTGGGAATTACTTAGCAGTGCCTCCTCGCTTCACATGAGTATCAGCCATGACTTCACAGGAGGTGTCAGCAAATGAGAATAGTGATGATAAAAGAGGGAAGGTTGGAAGGCTGCCTCGTGTTCTAACCAGATAGCACCCCACACACACACACACACACACACACACACACACACACACACACACACACTGCGGATGAATGACGCAATCAGTGAGTGTTGTAGAAGCACAGCCACTCACAGCCGCCAAGTTATCAACACATACTGCACGTAACATTTTAGGAAAAAATGTTAAACGATCCTTTCCTAAAACATTGCTCTCTCTCTCTCTCTCTCTCTCTCTCTCTCTCTCTCTCTCTCTCTCTCTCTCTCTCTCTCTCTCTCTCTCTCTGAACTAAAACAAAACTTGTATCCCTTTGAAACATTACGTAATTTGTTCCTTCTCTAGATTAAGCTACGCCAGTCTCGCCTCTGAATCACCAATGTGGTCCTTCTCCAACTAGCAGAAACGATTCTGATTCTAACTCATTAATCTGTTCCCTCTAATAACTAACCAAAGGCAGTCTATCGCCTCCAAAACACTGGTGTAATCTTTGGAGTCTAAACAAAGCCAGTTTGCCGCCTCTAGATCAGCATTATGGTCCTTCTACACTAAACAAAACCATTCTCTACCTTCTAGAACAGTAGTCTGGTCTGTAAGGACGAAGCAAAGCCTGTTTATCGCCTCTAATTCAGCACTGTGGTCCCTCTGTACTACACAGCGCCCGTCTATCAGCATCTAGACATCCTCACTTTACTACACCAAAGTTATCAGCGTCACACCATTACTGCCATTGTCACACCATTGCCACATTCTTCGCTCACCAAGCACCTGATATGGTAATGACAGGAAAGAATTCAAACAGTTTTAGTGAAATGTAAGATATGTTATATCTACAACCTACCACCATTTTAACTTTGAATAACACATCTTTAAGTTTCTTTATTTGTGTGTGTGTGTGTGTGTGTGTGTGTGTGTGTGTGTGTGTGTGTGTGTGTGTGTGTGTCATTAACTCTCTCTCTCTCTCTCTCTCTCTCTCTCTCTCTCTCTCTCTCTCTCTCTCTCTCTCTCTCTCTCTCTCTCTCTCTCTCTCTCTCTCTCTCTCTCTCTCTCTCTCCTCGAAATGCAGCAACGATCACTAACTCTCGTTTATTCCAGTTACAGAATAAAAAGAGCCAGAAGAAATGAATGGGTAGAAAAAAAAAAAGCACCACATTTAGCACTCCAGCAAATCTGCCTCATGTGCCTGCATCGCCTTCGTCAGTCCTTCCCTCCCTCTGTTAGCCCTCGCAATGCAACGCCCTACTGCCAACTGCCTGCATAAACATGACAACGTTAATACCGGACTATAATAGAAATCCAAGCCTTCACAGTTACATAAGATTCAGGGTACTTATAATACAAGAGAATATACGATTTAAGGCTCCCGATAGTTAAACACGATTATAGTGATTACTTACCTTGTTCTTTGATTATTATATTTTAATCTCTGTATTCCATCATATTCATCATTACATCATCTTTTCACATTTTTTTTTTATTTCTATCCTATTACTTGTTAATCTTCCTCTATTTCCCTTTGTCCTCACAAGTATGGTTCATAAGTAGTAGTTTGTGGCCCATTCACTAGATATTCTCATGTTCCCTGCTATCTGTTCCTCCTAAGCAGTACTTGTGTAACAAATTTGACTTCCGACCACCCTTACCATGCACGTGTAGCCTTGACACGTGCACTGGTGGAAGGGATGTGTTACTGCTAATACTTGTGAAGGACACACCAAACTAAAAATAGGAGGGTACACACACACACACACACACACACACACACACACACACACACACACACACACACACACACACACACACACACACGCACAGAGGGGGTTTGACCAAAGATATCTGAAATCGTATGCAAATCTGGCATCCACGGCGGCCTGCTAGTAAAGCCTTAGCGTCCAGCCAAAGAGCCTCCCGCCAGTAAATCATTCTTGATGATGAAGCAAAACTGGCAGTGTGACAAACAAAATTTCAAAAGCTCTTTGCCTCCGAGGGATCTTGTTTTTTTTTTTTTTTCAAGCAGTGTGGCCCCAGTTGACATTTCTCTCTCTCTCTCTCTCTCTCTCTCTCTCTCTCTCTCTCTCTCTCTCTCTCTCTCTCTCTCTCTCTCTCTCTCTGGTTCACTATATATATATATATATATATATATATATATATATATATATATATATATATATATATATATATATATATATATATATATATATATAAACTAAGTATATTTATGTAGACTTTTTCTTCTTTTTAGGCTAATGATTCATAGTTAGATTTTATTTTCATATCTAATCTTGAAAGGGTCGTATGTCCTTCTTGGCGAACGAGATTTGCATGTGTAGTATTTTTAGATGTATTATGTTTATTTCTTATTTAGTTATATTGTATATACAGTGTTAATATTAAAAAGTTATATTTACTTTTAAACTGACGACTCGCCTCCAAATATGACGAAGCTTGAGCAAATATTTTCAAATATATTTATTCAAGCATAATATTTCTTATTTAGATTCATAATTTATATTTATCATTTAGATTACAACTCGATATTTACTCTGAGACGAAGACTTGCCTCCTTGGGGGACGAAGCTTGTGCGTGTGTTTTCTGATCCCTCCCTTCTCCCCCTCTCTCCCGGTGCTTCAGTCACACCCAGCAGCACCCAACAAAGAAACCAGTGACAGGCGTCTACCAGACTCACCTGCTCCCCAGCGCCCGCCTCGCCTCAGCACAGTCATCTTCCACACCCCCCTTGCGTGCCTCGGTCATCACCCGTGCCCGCCACTCAGCCTATCTCGCAATGTTGCAGCAAGTATTGGTGTCATAAACTCCAATGAACTCCGCGTCTAAAAATCGAACAGAAACTAAGCCACGTGTAAGGAAGCAAAGGAACTGCTTGATGCTGAGGGCTCTACAAAGGTCAAGAACTGAGAATTTGATGGGCGGAGGTAGTTGCCAGATGACGCATTTTGCCTGAAA
>NC_087171.1:10820766-10825766 GCF_035594125.1 Scylla paramamosain | reverse complement strand
ACACACACACACACACACACACACAAATGATCAAATACAAAGAGAAAAACATATCATCTTTGACAACAATAACATCAAGTAACAATAAAGAACATATATTTATCAGAGTAACTGTGTGAAGGAGACTCCTCACACTCACAGACAGCAGTTCCTCCCCCTCACTCACTCCACCCCTCTGCTCCGTCCCTCCTTCATTGCTTCCTTCCTTCCTCGCTCTCACTGCCTCTGACGACTGTGTTCACCACCGCCACGCTCTCCCACGCTAATATTCAGCTCTCACCAGTTAAGGCAAGTAATGAGAGTAATGAGAACTCTAATTATCGCTCACAGGTGATCATCGTCCTTTGCCGCGATGGCCAGGTGCGGCTACAACAGTGGCATATTTGCGAGTGTGGTCGCACGCCACTCGTCCGACTGGGAACGAGGCCACACGACTACATCACGCAAGACTCACCACCACCACCACCAATATGCTATATAGTACCTGCCACGACCACACCACGACCACACAGCGTCTATCACCAATTTATTCCTCTCCGCAACCACACCATACCACTTGCTTGTGCCCACCACGACCAAGCGGCAACATCTCTGAGCAGCGTTATGTACAGCGCCTATTGCCATCTGCAAGGTTCGCCGCACTGTCACTCTTCAGCCACCACACTACCTAAGCAGGACAACCACACGCTCGCCACACACCACTCTACATCTACCACCATCATCCACCTACAAGTGTTAACAACTATAACCACGATAGTAACACTACTCAATCACCACCACACTATCCATTAACAACTACAACCAAAATTTTAATACTCCTCAATGACCACCACACTACTCATAGTTAACTATAACTACAGCACACAACCACACTACCACTAACCACTGCACTGAAACCGTCACCAGTGTCATTGACCACACACCACCACCAACCACACCTACACAACTACAAGCACACTTAAGCACAGTTTCACATTTTCACTAACCTTGCACTACTCACTCATGTTCGCTTAAGTTCTTCCAACATGACGCTAATCTCATTAAAGTCACATATACATTTGTCTTTTAACAGCTTTTCGTTTTTTTTTTTTTCTGTTTTCAATAGTGACTGGTTTCCTTAATAATACACTGATAAATATTCTTACTTCCGTTTAAGACAACAGTCATTACCCCCATTATCATCCCAATCCGTCATGCAACTTTCCTCAGTCCAATGTGAGGCTCCACTGAGAGTTCACACAAGCGTTTAGGTGAAGCGTTCCACGGCCGCCACTCCAGCATACCGACGCACGGCACCCGCAGCTCTCCCCTCCTTGATGAAGCTCTCTTAACTTCACTACATGAGTTAGAAAACCCTCTTGCGGCCACTGCCTTCACACGGTTGTCGGCGACGCCTACAGGATAACTGTGGGAGCGAGCAACGTTAATTGTGCGATCCCAGTCGACTTGAGGCATCGGACGGACGTCTTGGTTTATGAGGTTCCTTCACGCCACGTGGCGTCCAGCCGAGGCGGCGCTGAAAGGCGGCGCTTTTTTTCTGCTGCCGCTGTGTAAGTATGTAACACGTGGATTGTAGAGAGAAAGAGAGAGAGAGAGAGGACTCGGCACACAGACAGTAAAATAAACAGACAAGGACATTACAAAGAGCCAGAGACCACAGACCACCTGGCAAACAAACACGACGGGACACAAAGATATGGACAGACAAAATGACTAACAAGAAAGTAAGACAAAAACTGATAAAGTGTAACTATGAATATGGCAGTTACATATGGCAGCGAGACCAACCACTGCCTTGAGGCGGAAAAAAATTATGCCTGTCAATCCAGCCAGAAACTATATTACTTCCTTACTGCTGGGCGAGGGGAGGGGAAAGGAAGAGTATGGATGGGAAGAAGCAGAGGTGAGGGAGGGACAGGAGGGATGGAACGGCTAGTGCGGGACGGGTAAAAGCCGGTATTACATAGAGAACGTTTCCCTGGACAAACTGCGCTTCCGTCTGCAAACTTTCTTCCTAACCATGATTTGCTGTGATAATCCTTTCTCCTGAACGAGATTATTCTCTCTCCACTGAAACACTCAAAGAAGTAACTAAGTTATTCCTATGTATAAAACTAATTAATATATGCTAAGGCTTCCATCTACCTTGTATTCTGAGAGCAACACCAGCCATGTCACCCCAACCACCCTGAAATCTGGCTTACCCAAGGAAGATATTTATACTGAAAGTTCCCGGTGCAATACCGGCTTAACGCTGCCATGGGGGAGGAGGAGAAAGGGTTGCGGAAGGTAACAGAGGCCACGAAAGTGAAGGTATGTGATGTTAAAGAGGTGCTTTGTGTGTAATTACTGCTTGTTTCACTCCATTTTCCATACCACCATCCCTGATTCACAGCCATTTATTCAACCACAACTAGACGTCTACATCCAACCACTCACACACTAACTCATCCACCCATTCGTCCATTCACATCCAAAATGCTTCCAACACCCTTACTTAAACAGACGCATCTTCCACCATCCACCGCCATAACTATGCACTTGACCTGCACACCCACACACACCCACTCACCCACCCACGCACACACACCGCCACTCACGTCAACACTTTACAGACACACAGCCGCTTACAGTCACCGCCAGATCTCGCCTTCCCTCGCGATGCAACTTACAGCTTACTTTCACTTACGGATTCCTCTCCCCGCGGTATTCAGTTCCCAGGAGTGACTGGCGCCCACACCTTCACCCCGCGCCCCATAACAGTTATCCCAGAAGGCGCGTCGGTCTGCCGTGAGTGCGTGAAAGGCGTAAAGCAAGGCATGATGTGCGGGCTCTTGAAATGCAGCTTATGCCTCCTCCTCCTCCTCCTGATGGACTTCTTCACTCCTCCCATGTTAAATGTGCGCACACTCCTGTTTTTCATAGGAGTAAGTGCTCTCTCTCTCTCTCTCTCTCTCTCTCTCTCTCTCTCTCTCTCTCTCTCTCTCTCTCTCTCTCTCTCTCTCTCTCTCTCTCCATTGATGGTTGTAAAGTTGTGTGTGTGTGTGTGTGTGTGTGTGTGTGTGTGTGTGTGTGTGTGTGTGTGTGTGTGTGTGTGTGTGTGTGTGTGTGTGTGTGTGTGTGTGTGTGTGTGTGTGTGTGTGTGAGCGATCCACGAGATGGATCCCTCCCTCTAAGAACACCAAACAAAACACACATTTAAAACACCCCAGGCTTGCCAGGTGAGAGTATCAATACTCACCTGGCTCACCTGAAGAAGTCTAATCAACACCGGATTCCTCGTCCGGTAGCCTCCAGCATCCCGAGATAAGTAAGTTGCTGGGAAGACCCATACACCTTCGTTTTGTCACCCGTTCACCGACCCGTGGTGGTGGAAATGCGTCTTGCTATATATAAACTCAATTCACCAAAGCTTCGTCCTTCTCTCCATCCTCAAATCCCTGGCTAGTAACCACCGTGCCGCTGCTTTTACGATTATTATTATTATTATTATTATTATTATTATTATTATTATTATTATTATTATTGTTATTATTATTATTATCATTATTATTAATAGTAGTAGTAATAGTAGTAGTAGTACTAGTAGTAATAGTAGTAGTAGTAGTAGGAGTAGTAGTAGTGGTAGTAGCATCATCACCACCATTGTTAAAACATTCCCTATAAAAATACTATTATTCTCTGAAATTTACCGTCATACTCATCAATCAAAATTATCTAGTGTTTCTGTAGTGGGCAGCAGTATTTGGAGTGGTGGTAGTAGTAGTAGTAGTAGTAGTAGTAGTAGTAGTAGTAGTAGTAGTAGTAGTAGTAGTAGTAGTAGTAGTAGTAGTAGTAATATCACCAACCACCCAGACGACCTTCAGGTGTGACCGAAGAGAAGAGACACTGATTAGGAGCGTCGCTTTGTCCTGAAGGTGACGGGGAGAGAGAGAGAGAGAGAGAGAGAGAGAGAGAGAGAGAGAGAGAGAGAGAGAGAGAGAGAGAGAGAGAGAGAGAGAGAGTCTGCGTGTGTGTGTGTGTGTGTGTGTGTGTTCTGACTGGAATGTGTTAGTAATAACATTTCCATTTATCTATGCAGTTGGGCACGTTTGTCTTATATAATCCCGACCCCAATCTCTCTCTCTCTCTCTCTCTCTCTCTCTCTCTCTCTCTCTCTCTCTCTCTCTCTCTCTCTCTCTCTCTCTCTCTCTCTGTTACATAATTAAATCCAAGATGACGAATATGAAAGAATGGAAGGAAGTGAGAGGGAGAAACGATGAATAAAGGACTAACAGGAGAGGAGGAGGAGGAGGAGGAGGAGGAGGAGTGAGGTATAAGAAGATACGAAAGAAAAGAAGAGGGACAGGATGAGAAGAGATGAGAGAGGGTGAGGGGCAGGGAGAGTGAAAGGGTTGAGGGAGCAAAGAACAGTGGTGGGGTGATAGGATAAGGGGAGGGGAGGGGGAGAGGTCCAAGAACGCCCAGGTGTGACGGACCGGCCGACAGGTGAATTCTAATCCCCTGAGATGTCCACCTGATGGTCCCCCTCCCTGCCCATCTCTTCCACCGTCTGGCCTGGCTAATATTCTGAAACTCTTCTGCGCCGCTGTAGTTGAAGTTACGCGGATTTTTAAGTGTTTTTACGGTTCTGGTGACAGATTAACGAGATTCCCAATTTATTAACAGGGTAAAGACTCGTCAGAACTCAGCTACTCATTTATGTGGGCTTTGAAAGTAGTCACGGTGAGAGTTCCTGAATATGTTTGGTGCCATGTAAGCCGCCACTCCCTCACTACCGCCATCACTACACCCACTGGTACCACGTGCGCCTTTCATTCCTCCCATCCATAATCAAACTTGAATGATAAAGCAATGAAAGAATATCCCTCCTCACTTACCATAACTAGTGAACGGAAACAAGAAAACATTTAAACCTATAATCATCTTTCTATCCTCAACCAGCAGCATTCAATCGTCTAATCAATTCTCGCCTCCGCCTAAGACCCCAAGTGAACACA
>NC_087171.1:10750766-10818266 GCF_035594125.1 Scylla paramamosain | reverse complement strand
ATCTTATAATATCTTACATATCTTACAATCCAACACGTCTCTCTCTCTCTCTCTCTCTCTCTCTCTCTCTCTCTCTCTCTCTCTCATCACTGCAGGTTCAGTCAGCACTACAATAGGGCGAGGGATGAACGTTCTCTGTACCTCTTCCTCCCCATGCCACCCCGAGACTCGCGGTGCACGCTGGCCTATAAGCCTCGATATCAGGGACTTGGGGAGGCGACGCGTGGGCGGCAGTGGGAACAAAGACGTTCTGGGAATGCTGAGGTGTGGGCGAATCAAGGCTTCAGTCATTCCGCTGGACTGGCATGCCGGCAGTTATCATCGTTGAAAGGCCCGACTGCTGCTGTGGGGTGTATCAAACGCCCTGCTGGCAGCGAGACTTACTAACGCCGCATCTTGTTCGTTACTTGTACATTCATAACCAGTCGCATCTTTTTTTCTGATATTATCTCTTTCGTTTTGGTCTCCAAGTTTTGTCGTTCTTCATTGGCAGCGCTGTTATGTCTTCTTTCAGTGTAACAATTAGGTTAGCTTTCATGCAAATTTCTCACCATGAACGAGGCCAGTGTGGCAGGCGCGTAGCTTGTTCTTATTTTCCTATCCGCCTCCCCCAAGGGTCACGGGAGGTATACGATCATGGTCAGGAACCGGTAGCATGGCACGCTCACCTCAACTGTGTCCGGCATGTTCTTTTAATCTTTAGCTCTCTGATCGCCTAATGCAGGAGGTCGACTTCTGACTACGACTGTGTACTGCAACTGTGTCCGGCATGTTCCTTTAATCTTTAGCTCTCTGATCGCTTAATGCAGGAGATTACTCGACTTCTAACTTCGACTGTGTACTGCAGTTTACTTTTTTATATACCAAGGTGGCATTACTATTGATGCTTTTTTTTCCAGCCCGATGTTTTTTATACGAAATTTGTAACCTTAAAAAATTGGATTCTCTCCGGTTTCCTCACACAAGTGTTGCCTCAATATGGTACCACAGCTCCAGTGTGGTACTTTTTCCTAGGTTCAATGGCCGCCGCATCCCTGGCAGGCTTGTTTCTCTCCACTGGTGCTACAACAGTAGACAGCCTCATGGCCGTCACGACCCCACCAGTAACTTGGAGAGCTGCTCAATATTGTCGCCTTATATTCCTCACCAATTCGATGCCAAGTCTAAACGAGAAATATTTTATTGAAGTAGCAATATTAAGTAATATATTACGCCCTGGACAAGGCGGACTGCTGCTAGTCTAACAAGGCGTGTCCATGACCTAATGCCAGTACAGTTACGCATCATGACGCTTTCCGTGCACGATGTAGCCACAATACACGCTTTAAATGTCTCTCCTCACGAGTGGTTCAACACAAACCTTTCCCCCGGGACTAGGTATTCCCCTGAGCGTCCTTCCCTAAGACAGGTCCCGTGTGACACAGGGCGAGCCATGGCGCATCACCACCACCATCACCCTCACGGTGTTCACTTCACATGAAATTGTTAATTACTCCCATCATAGGAAATTATGAATTATTCACCACATTAGTCCCAGTAATTAAGTAATGCATTCGTGATCCAAATTATATCTTCGCTTAAGATCCATAACAACCTTGCTTCCCACATGTCTCACCTGACCCCACCCCGCCCCACCCCGCACGCTTCCACATGGCCACGCTCGGCTCTGCTGTGGGCAAATAATCCACAGCCGGCAATGTGGAAATAACACACGCTCTGAAACTTTCCCAGCGTGGAGGAGGCAGATTAGAAATGCGCGGTACAGAAGGGCATTCCTTCAATTACAATGGGAACTTAAAACTCTTAAAAAGGATCAGCGGCCACCGAGCGACCTCCTGCGGGGTGCGGGGGCGGCCTGGGGTTGTGTCCTTCATCCCAATCCTTCCCTACCTGGTATCGATTTTTGGATCCCTTGTCGCCCGGCTGCTCGGTGCCCTCCCTCAATGGCCTCGTCTTGGGATTGGCGATATTTGCCGACGCGCATTTACTTCCCACTTTCTCGTCTTTTCCGGATGGACTAAGCCTGCCGGAATGTCTGTTCCAATTGTTCCTCCATCCCTTCAAGAAACCCATCTCGCGGCGCCGCACAAAGGCAACACAGGAAGGAAAATAGGCTGCCAAAAGATCCGAGTCCTACCTGGTAACCTCTCAAAGCGGTGACCTGACCGGGCAGGACCTCCATCCAGTCTATAACCATCAATTGGAGATTAGGGGACAGCAGAGCGTTATCGCCAGTGAGGGGTATGGCTGGCCTTCCAACCAGCTTATAATTGGATTATGAACCATCGAGGCAGAAGCAGCGGTTCACTCCTCGACCTCACCTCAAACCAGGGACACCTCGGGGCAGATTCTAAGCCCGATAGGGTTGCCGGTCACGCTGGCCATCCTGTCTCTGGCCCCGTTATTCTGGGTCGCGGTCACCGGTATCACCCCATCACAGCGACGCCCGTCCCGTACAAAACTTGTCGCTTCGCAGGCCAGTAGGCAGAGCAGACAGCGGCTTCCTCTCCTCTCCTCTCCTCTCCTCTGATGGATCTGGGAACCGAGCCCAACAAATCCACGTGATTGAAACTGATTCGCTCGCCGCTGGAGCCTCTCGCGTCCATTACAAGGCAGTGAACGACAGCTCCTGTGGCGCCCGGCGGGGTGAGGTGGAGGGTGGAGAAGGGACATAAGAAAAAAAAAAAAAGTAAGAATCAAAATCAATAATCACAACAATAACAACAACAACAACAACAACAACAACAACAACAACAACAACACACACACACACACACACACACACACACACACACACATTATCTTGTGCCTGCTGGAAAGAAGACGACCTGTCAGATCAGCGGTGCGGACTCCCTCGCGCTTCTCACCAGTGAAGGATCAAGAGGTGTTTGTTGAGCCTCGACACCCCAAGCCTCTCTCCTTCAACAGCAGAGAGAGAGAGAGAGAGAGAGAGAGAGAGAGAGAGAGAGAGAGAGAGAGAGAGAGAGAGAGAGAGAGAGAGAGAGAGAGAGAGAGAGAGAGAGAGAGAGAAATGTCGCGGGACTCATCATATTTACTCACCACACACTCCACACCTCGCCATCACACCATTGCTCACCATGACTATCTGCTTCCATCGCCGCCACTTAAGACGTTCTCACGAGCAGTCAAATTTATCCATTGAAGAGAACCATAAACAACACCGATGCCAAAACCTCGCCCTGCTCACCTCCCTAAACTCACCTGTAGTAGAGAGTAAGTAAAGGAGTGTAGTAGTGATGCAGTATTTAAACACAAGTGCGTGTTATGAGTTCAGGCGAATCCTTCCATACCTAAGCCGTGACAGATCAAATATCAGTAAGGCAATGACGAATAAAAACTAAGAGCCAGACAGTGACAGGCCAATTAATGAGATCAATATAACATGACACTGGCAGATCAAAGAAACCAATCAGGCACAAGGCGACCAATGAACAGCAACAGACCACAAGAGATCAATAAGATCAATGACAGACCAAACAAGCGGATACAGAATCAGAGATGAATACATAAGTGTTTCAGAAAACGACCAATATTGCATCACCATCAGACAAAACACCAACACGCAGCAACACATCAATCAGGCACTAACATAAATAAACACCCCATTTCCAGGACAGCCGCGCGCTCGCCCCCGTTAAGTCCTGCAGCGTTTCCTCGACAGCATGAGGCCTCAGTGCAGTGACCGGACGGAAACACGCGCATTACCTGAAGAGAACGGCCACACCTGTACCATGAGGGGTGGCGGGAGTAAGATGCAGGGAAGACGGGATGAGGGGGAGGAAGGGAAGCAGCTTTAGGAGGAGGAGGAGGAGGAGGAGGAGGAGGAGGAGGAGGAGGAGGAATCGAAGGCAAGCTGGCGGCTACACGAGAGTCGCCTCATATTCTCCTGATATATTGTAAACAGACACTTTATTGACCTCAAATCAAATTGTACAAGTCATTCTGCTGTCAAGTGATAATACAGTAGTAGTATTGCTTCACATATTCACGGTTAATAGGGCACAAGCAGGTTTTTCTGACAAGGCACCACATCCCAACACCCGCGTACATACATGCAGAAGCAGGCTCCAAACTGTGAGATGTTTCGTTCTGGCTCGCATCAATACCATTTTCGAAGGCCACAGGGATAATATATATAATCAACCGTGTTCTTGTGGCTCTTTCCCCAATTGCCAGTGAAGAATGCTAATCAAACTATCCCTAGAAACACGTAAACATTCTTAGAAATCCCAATAAGTCGAAATAAGACGGTAGTGTTTGAGAATATTATCCTACACCCGCGTGACGTGTAATGGCTGGCCACGGGCTGTTGTTGGGTATCTATGACCAGATTTCACTTCCATGAAAGAAAAATAATAGTAAAAAGTAATGAGTTATGTTTAATGTTACGTATTCTTAAATGTTTTGTTCTCTCATCTGGACTATTTTCAAAGGCCACAACGGTGATTGGTCAGGTTCTCTAGGGATTTTTTTTTTTGTTGATTGAGCAGAATTATTTATTTTTTTTTATTCTGACTGGCACCTGGTACATCTTTCCCTACTTACAAATCACTCTGAGATATCTTTACTTGTTCTGCAACCCCATCCAATGTTTAAACTAGGAGGAAATTGCAATAAGCATTCTTTTTCATCACTAACTTTCTTCTAGATGCTTATAAAGACTTCCTGCATTGCTTCCGGTGCTGCTAATTGTGTTGCAGTGAAAGGTTTAAACTATCCCTTTATAAAAATTATGGAAGCACTCTTGAAACACATAATGACTTTACTTACAGCTAGTTAGTTATATGCAAGAAATAAGATGACGGAATATTTGTAAGGAATATGGTCCAAGAAGATGCAAAGTAAGAAACAAATGGAAACACTTGGAAAACATATTAATTTCACACAAAGTCCGTTCATTATATGTAAGAAATAAGACGAAGGACTGATTTTTATTTTTCAACAGCGCGGTCCAATTACATACATCATACAAATGCCTCACGACAAGTGCACTTTTGAGATTAATCAACTTTGTGTCTCCTGAATTATCTGGCAGTGTTGTGGGACTTCCTTGGCTGGTGGTAAGGAAAAAATCATCGATACTGCCTTCATATTTTTCTACTTATTCTTTGTATGTATGTTTCCAGCTTTCGCCCTCTCTTTTTTTCTCTTCCTTATTGTTTCTTTCTTCACTGCGTTCCCCTTTCTTTGTCTTTTCCCTCCTTTTCTTCCTTCTCGTTTTTTTCTTTTCTTTTTATTCCAATTTACTGCTCGTTCTGCTTTGCCTCATTTGCTTCCCTGTGTTAATTTTGCTATAACACACCAAATTCTTTTCACTGTGTTAGTCTTAGTTTCTCAAGTTCCAGCCTCTGTTGCGGAATGAAAGATTTGGTATCGTATTACTAAAAATGGAGATTTCTCTCCTCGTCCTTTTCCTTATCATTTCTGAACACCATATTTCCTTCCTACTACTGTCATGGCAATGATGATAGTGGTGGTGGTGGTGGTGGTGGTGGTAGTGGTAGTGGTAGTAGTAGTAGTAGTAGTAGTAGTAGTAGTAGTAGTAGTAGTAGTAGTAGTAGTTAGAAGAAGAAGAAGAAGAAGAAGAAGAAGAAGAAGAAGAAGAAGAAGAAGAAGAAGAAGAAGAAGAAGAAGAAGAAGAAGAAGAAGAAGAAGAAGAAGAAGAAGAAGAAGAAGAAGAAGAAGAAGAAGAAGAAGAAGAAGAAGAAGAAGAAGAAGAAGAAGAAGAAGAAGAAGAAGAAGAAGAAGAAGAAGAAGAAGAAGAAGAAGAAGAAGAAGAAGAAGAAGAAGAAGAAGAAGAAGAAGAAGAAGAAGAAGAAGAAGAAGAAGAAGAAGAAGAAGAAGAAGAAGAAGAAGAAGGATAAAACAGAAAATAATAACAATAATAATAATAATAACAATAATCATTACAATTTACCAGGAGAAACATAAAACCAATCCACAAAAATGAAGAACAACAACAAGAGTGAGCGAACGCCCGGATGCGAAGAACTAAAGAACTTCTAGTAGACACTAAGAATAAATAAACAAACAAATAAATAAACAAATAAACAAATACAAACACTGAGAGATTTTTACCACAATGCCTTGAAAACACCATCCCCCTCATCTAATTCAAATATCTCATTACTTATCACTCTCATCATCTACCCTCACCATTCCCACCTCATCTCTCCTACACTCTCTCATCACTCATTCCTCCTGCCCTTGCCAGCATCACCTTCACTCCTCACCTGTTCCCAATTCGCCCTTCCCCTTCCCATCCTCCTCTGCTCCTCTCCCGGCCCATCACCTCCAACCCTGATAGTACTAAGACATTCCTGGCAGGCACAATAAGGAATGCACAGAGCGTTCGCTGCATCTTTCCTTCCACACGTTCATTAATAAACTATCCAAACGTCTCTGGCGCCTATCATCTTATACATAATACCTTACATAACTCATTACAGTGTCTTATTTTTATGTACGTCTGCCTACATGTTCATAACCATCTCTCTCTCTCTCTCTCTCTCTCTCTCTCTCTCTCTCTCTCTCTCTCTCTCTCTCTCTCTCTCTCTCTCTCTCTCTCTCTCTCTCTCTCTCTTTTTCAACATGCAGCGTCAAGCACCTTGTGTTATGATCAGCGGAATACTAACACGCCTACAGCACACACCTGTCATTGACGTTAAATAGCTGAATGACGACCACATCTTAGAGTCATGGGAGGGCAGCAACAGGAGGAGGAGGAGGAGGAGGAGGAGGAGGAGGAGGAGGAGGAGGAGGAGGAGGAGGAGGAGGAGGAGGAGGAGGAGGAGGAGGAAAACAAACCAACACCCAAAATCGTAAAAACACCCCAAAACAAACTCTTCTTTTCTTGTGTGTGTGAATTCTAACTTGGTGGGCGGTATCTACTTGTCGATGTGTTGTATTTTCTAGCTACGTATGTATGTATCTATCTGTCTATCTACCCATCTATTTATCTATCTCTGTGTAGGGCAGAAAATATTATAACATTAATTCAAAACACTCAGGTACCCTCATAAGAATAATTTTCCAGGTCCACAGAGATGATTAGTCAGGATCTCGTGGGTGTTTCTCCTGCCGGCAGTGCAGAATTTTCGCCAAACTATCACTAAAATCACGAAAATATCCTTGCAAACCTAAAATAACTTGCTTTAGAGCTTGTTATAAATAATCGGGAAAACGAATAAAAGAGCTTGAGAACACAGAGCTTTGGTACAGGTGTAGGTCGAAGAAAAGAATATGCGTCCGTGGAATGGAAGTGAGGACCAAGAGAGAATGTGTCGACGAGGAGAATAAGAGTGTGGAGTGCGAAGCGTGTCGAGGGAGAGGTGGGTAGAGGGGAGGGGTAGACTGGGAGAGGTGCGCCATTGAGTGAGGCCCCGGTCAGTGGCCCTCCCTGATAATTGGGTTAAAGAAGGCTGGGTCCACATTTGAGCCATTAATTGAAGGCTCGGGGAGTGAGGGGCAAGCGTCCCCAGGCCGAGGGCGGGGGTCAGAATGAGGAAAGGCACAAGAGAACCACCGAAAAAGAAACAGAAAAGGAAAAAGACACGAGTCATACTTAAAATGAAAACTGGAGGAATTGTGTGGAGTTTGAGTTAGTTTGAAGGGACTGAAGAAAGAAGGAGTGTAAGTAGTTCGTGTAATTAACGCCAACGTGAAGGCATTTTTGTTAAGTGGTGAGAAGAGCGAGCGAAAACTGCTAAAACAAAGGTAGCTACAGGTATAACTACAAAGGTAGAAAAAATAAAATAAATAAATAAATAAATAAAAATAAATAATGTGAAAGGAAAGCGTGTACCACCCAAGGCATGAACACACACACACACACACACACACACACACTAATTAATATCATTTTCTTTCACCAAACGTAACTTATAAGTCAACATAAACTGACTGCAAAAGCGTAACTATTCACTGTTAGCGTGATTGAACTCTATATCAAGTGTCTGTTTCTCTTACAAAGCAATAACACCAAAAATCGACACTTGGAACAAAGCTTCACGTGTCACCTTCAATGATCTGTTCCCCATGCCAGCCTCCTAGTCACCCTTACCGGCCAAGCTTCAGGGTCATCATACAGAAAGAAACCTTTAGTTCAACGATTCCAAGCCATCCTCCTTCACAGTCACCCTTCCAAACTATCTTCAACGGCTACGAGTACTTTCCCGCACCATTCTTCATGACCATCTTTCCATCCAGTTTCCGAGCCGCCCTCCACACCATCCTCCTGGCCCATGTTTCTAGTGTCACTTCAGGTCACTTCTCAGTCACAGTCACAGGCATCGTGCCTCGCCTATCTAGATGTGTAAGCAGGAGAGAAAAAAAAAATAATCTTCCCTCAATGATGAAGGTAAAGATCTCATTAACACTACGAGTACTTAACAGCATGGCCAGCACTTCCAAGCGCTTCTCCCACGAGACATAACTGACGCGCGAGTACCAAAATACAATATATCAATATCAGTCAGGTCAAGTCTGTTCGGGTCTCGCTGTCTAAGTGGCAACTGTTGGCGAGGTAATGCTGTTTATGGAAGACCTAGTTGTTACATAGGCAGGAGAGAAAGACTTGATTGAAGGGCGAAAGTAGTTATCTTACATATTTTGTTGTATCGTGTAACATGCCCCGACAAACTAAACCCATCTGTGCCTCGTTCACGGCAGGCTGGAGGCAGTACTGGTTCGGTGCCATGATGAGTGATAAGAGTTAATACTTATAATACTATTATGACTTGACATCCTCATCACCACCACCATCACCACCAGAGTCATGACTAGTAGATGAAAAACGCACCACACTCACCTCCACTGTATTCAGCGCGTCCTCTCAAGTCCTCTGGTCTGATAAGAACCTATCAAGAGGAAGGTTTTGTAAGGCGAGTGTCGCCATATCAGAGGACTTAAGATTGAGGGAAAACACAAAGCACAGTAGAGATGAGTCAAGAAGGTTACTCGACTACTGTCAACTACTACACCACAGGACAGGTTTCTTATGGTGAGCTATTGGTCCACTTCACTAACTACCTGCCTCCTCTGGTCCCCTCTGGGCCTGAGTTGTCGCCGTCATTTCGAGTCTCCCACGCATATTACGAAGGCTGCTCTGGTCCACTGTGTCATCGCTGGCAGGTTCAGTGTACCGTCATTTGTAATTCGTCTCCTAATGCAGTGTGCTACTCGAGTGTCTCCATAATGATGGTGGTGTATTAGTAGTAGTAGTAGTAGTAGTAGTAGTAGTAGTAGTAGTAGTAGTAGTAGTAGTAGTAGTAGTACAACAATTAATACTACAACTAATGCTACTACATTACGACTACAACAACAAGAACAAGACCACCACCACCACCACAACCAACACCACCACCAACAACAACAACAACAACAACAGTACAGATGTCAGTGAGTATGAGAGAGAGAGAGAGAGAGAGAGAGAGAGAGAGAGAGAGAGAGAGAGAGAGAGAGAGAGAGAGAGAGAGAGAGAGAGAGAGAGAGAGCAAAAAGACGAAGAACAAACTCCTGACGAAACTAAATCATCACCATTATCTTCAAATACACAGAAAGCCAATCACCTTCAGTAGAAATCTCCCAAACTTTACTTATAAAAACCTAAATCCGATCTTTACTTCCCCGCCACGACATGACACTGTTTCCATGCTACTAAACAGTCGATATGAATTCCCACCAAATTCACTTCAAAACTAATATAATCTCTCTCTCTCTCTCTCTCTCTCTCTCTCTCTCTCTCTCTCTCTCTCTCTCTCTCTCTCTCTCTCTCTCTCTCTCTCTCTCCTGCACCCTACGGAGTATAATCGCCGTCTGTCATTGTGGCTAAGCCTGTGATGTGATACCAGGTGTAAACAGAAGTGAAGTAATATTCAGCATTCCAATACATTTTAATCTTTTCTTCAATCCCAAGTCCTCTGACCTGCTGACACTCTTAAAAAATCTAACAGCTGGTAGACTCTTAGCCGATCAGAGAGCGTAAAATTGCACACCATAGCCACGCGCTGCGCTTCGTTATATACATATCATAACTTTAATATCAGTATCTTAAATAACTCAGGTACTATGCAATATATTTCAACTATCTCGTGGTAGTCCCAGCATAAAAACCTAACCAACTATATCCACTTGTCATCCGTGTCTTTACAATTATCTAATTCCTTAATTTAAATCTTTCTATTCACTCGGCATTAACAGCATGATTAATAAATAACGCCCAGCTGATCCCGTAACATAACAGCAAAGTAAGAGTGTAGCACTGCCTGTCTCTCGGCCACAAGGAGGGCCTCGGTAGAGATAGACAGGATGAACACAGGATGGGAGGCAGGGAGAGGCTAAGGGGGTGAGGAGAGCTGGGAGAGGCTAAGGGGGTGAGGAGAGCTGGGAGAGGCGGGGGGTGGCATTATCACGGGCATGAAGGTGTTACTCAAGGTCGTCTTAGAAGGGAAATCTCTTCTTATCAGCAATTTCACTTAAAGCTAACTAACTCTCAGCACCATGGATGAACTTTGTTTCTGCAAGATTAGATAACAGACATGTCGTGGTGTGCTTGTATGCCACGAACTACGTATCTCATCTAACCTAACTTATCCTAATTTGAGCCAACTTAAACTAACCTAGCCTAACCTAACCTAACCTAACCTAACCTAACCTAATCTAACATAATTTAACCTAACCTAATCTAAGCTAACTTAACCTAATCTAACAGAATTTAAACTAACCTAGTCTAACCTAATTTAACCTAATCTAACAGAATTTAACCTAACCTAGTCTAACCTAATTTAACCTAATCCTAACATAATTTAACCTAACCTAATCTAACCTAACTTAACCTAATCCTAACATAATTTGACCTAACCTAATCTAACCTAACTTAACCTAATCCTAACATAATTTAACCTAACCTAATCTAACCTAACCTTATCTTACCTAACCTAACAACTTAACGCAATTTAATCTTACTTAACCTTACCTTACATGGCGATGGTTTTTCCTTCATCTGAATAAAACCATGTAGAGTAACTTCAGAGTATAGTTACTAAAGACACAACCATTAATTACACTCAGTCATGGAGTAGTTCTAATCTCGAAGTCTGGGTTTTTTTCGTGTATTAGTTATTTCATTGGAGGAAAGGGTTAATGTTACCTAATCTTACTTTATCTTATCTAACCGTATTTAACCTTATCTAAGCCTATCTGGCCCCATGTACTCTGACTTAAATTAACCTACGTATCCTGACCTATCCTAACCTAACCTTAACTAGCCAAATTTCTCTTAGTCTTAACATAAATTTGCTTAGTATTCCTGACCTGACCTGACCTAAAGTGACCTAGATTACACTTCTACTTCCCAGTTTTCCCTTGCTCTTACTTCCTCTTTTATTACTTAACCTAACCTAACTCTATCTTACCTAACGTAATCGAACCTTTTATCTACCTTACTCATCGGATTAGCCTTATCTAATTAGTACATCATAAGCATATACGTAGGCAGGTTTTTTTTTCCTGCCAAACACTCCACCTCATATCCTATTTAAACCTTCAAGATTTTTAAAAAGGAGTCAGTTTGCATATTTTCTCAAAATCAGATTGCTATATTTTTCTTTCCTTCCTCAACTCCCTCCTGCATATTTACACCATATACTATGCTGTGTGTGTGTGTGTGTGTGTGTGTGTGTGTGTGTGTGTGTGTGTGTGTTGACTATAAATATTATTACTGCACAAATTTCACATCTTCGCGGATAATATTTACTTGCAATATAAAATGTTTAATTCTCTTGGCATTTCATAATAAGTTGTGCTCAATAAAATATCTGTCTATCAAGATGTGTGTGTGTGTGTGTGACCTCATAAATATCACACTAACACCAATGACGCCTTTCATTTTCTCTCTCTCTCTCTCTCTCTCTCTCTCTCTCTCTCTCTCTCTCTCTCTCTCTCTCTCTCTCTCTCTCTCTCTCTCTCTCAAGGGCTGAGGGAAAGGGACAGGTGTGGTGCAGGAGCCAGCCAGACGCCAGGGTTCAGACACAAAGGTGAACTAGCGGCCAGACAACCACCTCGCCCCTCAGAGTGCACCACTGCCTCTCCCTTCAGCCTTTAAGGGACACGCCAGATCCACCCACCCTTATTCCCTCCCTCACCCCCTCCCTGCGTCCCTCAATCCCTCACTCACTCCCACACCACCTCGTAAAAGGGATCAACACCTTTTCTATCATTCCCTTTGTTCAGTAATCTTCCTTTATTCTCATTTTTTTTTTTTTTTTATCCATTTTTCCCTCTTCCATGCAAGCATTCCAGATCTTATCCAAGTCTTCGTTTTCTACTCGTATGTCCCTCTGTCTTTCTCCTTGACTGACTTTCCGCTGCTCCCGCCAGGGGGTGTCTCAGCAACAGCAAGGCTCGGGGTGAAGAAGTGCAGGAGACACACACCTATCAGCCTGGCGCCAAAGAATAGTAAAAGGAACGTCCGTCCACCACCTTGACCTGAGAAACTTTCTAACGCCAGACAGACAGCTTGCGGAGGCGGAGGAGGGTCGGGGCGCAGCGGGTGGAAAAGGAAGTATGATGACGTGCCAGGATGAGGAGGACTACCCCAAATGTTGATAGCAAAATGTTAGGTTTTTATAAACATGGTTTGGGAGATCAAACAAATATGAATGAAAGACGAAGAAAAAACAAAATAGAAAAATATAGAAATCGTAAAGGAGAAAAAGAAATACAGTAAAATTAAAGGTATGCATAGGAGGCAGAAAAAAAAAAGGGAAATGAATAAACAGGAGGAGGAGGAGGAGGAGGAGGAGGAGGAGGAGGAGGAGGAGGAGGAGGAGGGAATGGGCAAGAAGGGCGGGGTCCGGGCAGCAAGATGGCCTTCTCCTGCGGTTGTCATGCACAGAACGAATGAAGCAGCCCTATTTGGAGACGGAGGGAAGGTGGAGGTGAAGGGGGGCATGGGTGGCAACTGTGGTGGGCCGGGTGTCTGGAGGAGGAGGAGGAGGAGGAGGTGGTGGTGGTGGTGGTGGTGGTGATGGTGGTGGTGGTGGTGAAGAAGGGAGAATGATAATGTAGTAGTAGTAGTAGTAGTAGTGGTGGTGGTGGTGGTAGTGGTGGTGGTGGTGGTGGTGGTCTAAGGGTCAGATGCTTGAATGGTTGTTAGATTGTTGTTGTTGCTGGTGAGGGTGATGTGGTGGTGGGAATCTGGGTGGTGTGTATGAGATGATGATGGTGGTGGTGGTGGTGGTGGGTTGGTCAAGGTCACCGTCACCACCACCACCACCTCCCTCGCCCAGCCGTCATCCAATTAACACGACCCCTGCCAAAGTATTATTTTGTCACCTCTAATGCCAAAATAAATAAGCATTACATTGCCTACACTCAAGTCATTTCCAGCAACCTTATGAACAATAATTATTATATCTTGCCCTCTCTCTCTCTCTCTCTCTCTCTCTCTCTCTCTCTCTCTCTCTCTCTCTCTCTCTCTCTCTCTGATTTGTCGCAAGTAAAAAGATAACATGGCTAGATTTTAATATCATTATCATTCTTTTGCCACACACACACACACACACACACACACACACACACACACACACACACACACACACACACACACACACACACACACACACATACAGACAGACAGACAAACACGCATTTCTTAGTCCCAACAGCTACGCCACACACCCCCGCCACCACTACCACAGCACCACAGAACTACAACACAGTACAGCACGACACCCACCTCGCCAGGGGACTGCAGGCAACCCACAGGTACGGTTCTCTTCAGTATTCGTACGGCCTCTGTTTTCTCCTGGGATATTAACGCGGCTTCTTGTCCTGTGTGTGTGTGTGTGTGTGTGTGTGTGTGTGTGTGTGTGTGTGTGTGTGTGTGTGTGTGTGTGTGTGTGTGTGTGTGTGTGTGTGTGTGTGTGTGTTGCAGATCTCTCTCGCACCCAGGTATATACTACACATCTATAACGGAGGGAATGAATGATTTCCAAGCGATGAAACGAGAATTTACACACTTACTAAACAGGCCAAGAGGTTCTATTGGCATTATTACGTACGGTCTTTAACTCCTGTCTGTCCGAATGAGAGAACTGAAGGCTCTGTTGATCACTTGGTTTATTCAGGTCGAGGAGAGAGAGAGAGAGAGAGAGAGAGAGAGAGAGAGAGAGAGAGAGAGAGAGAGAGAGACCTCCTTCCTTCCTTCCTACCTAAGACCAAAGAGAAACAAATACTGTCACATACCGTCTCGCTAAAGTCTATATGGATGTTTGTTATCTTTCCCCAGACGTGGATGGCCACTGCAGCACCAGACACGCGTCAATGGGGGAAGTAGTTGATGTATTTCTGCTTAGGTTAGGTTAGGTTAGGTTAGGTCAAGTTGGATTAGATTATCTAGGGCATTCTGAGTGGATGTCTGCTACACCTCTCTCTCTCTCTCTCTCTCTCTCTCTCTCTCTCTCTCTCTCTCTCTCTCTCTCTCTCTCTCGAACAATTGGCACCAGCAGCTAATCAGATGAAACCTATGTTATGTCGTTCATGATGTGGAGAAACACACACACACACACACACACACACACACACACACACACACACACACACAGGGGGAGGATACGAGAGAGTCTGCCTCGTTGCCATCATTAATATCTTTGTCCATGCGCCGCGATCAAGGAAGCCACGACCAGGGAAGCAGCGTCTGTGCTTCAGGAGTGTTGCAAGTCCCCACACATCAACACCACCCACTTTCTCACACTCCACTCCTGACCCCATCACTGTAAGCTGCGCATGTTTCCTTTCTCGAACGCTGTAAGCTGCATGGACCCAATCACTTCCCTTTCGCTATCACTAATCTGTACACGCCTGATCACTTTCTTTCGTCGCAGTCTTGGAATTCCAGGAAGCACAGGAGGCAGAGATACTTGACATACTCTTGTATACTGAGGGGCGCAGGCAGTTTTTTGAGGCTGGAACCGAGGACAAAGGGTGTGGAATCTATTGCTGGACACCTCGCCCACCACAACCAAGGCCTCCTGCAAAGGTCTGGTGCACCGCTGCCTCATAACGCCTCCTCCTCTTTCTCCTCCTCCTCCCTAGACACCCCCAACGAGGCTACTCCATCACTGGCACGGCAAAGGTCCTGCTCCTCACGCCAGCCTGGACGCACCGATGAGAGGGATGTAGGATTAACGCTGGGGATTTTAACTGAAGGTTGAATGGCTAATTGTTACGTGGCTTACCCCAACTACAGCGTGTGCCCTAAGTATACTGTAGTTCTCTCTCTCTCTCTCTCTCTCTCTCTCTCTCTCTCTCTCTCTCTCTCTCTCTCTCTCTCTCTCTCTCTATGCGTGCGTCATATCCACGGCCACTGTGAGGTGTTGACGTCACAAAGTCACTTCGCACGCCGTCCTTCCTCTATATTATGGGGGTGGATGTTACAGGTGTGAGGGGCGTGTGGCTGAGGGAGGGGAGGGGCAGAGGACACCACTACCACCACCACCACCCCTTCCTGCAAAGGTTGCGTCCCTCTTGATGGCATCTAACCTTCGCTCTATTACCCAACCTCAGTCAGGCAGCGACCTTCCCTATCCTGGCAAAGCTGGCCACGCCCTCCTTGGCCAAACTCGCTGGCCGATGGTGCTCTCTCTCTCTCTCTCTCTCTCTCTCTCTCTCTCTCTCTCTCTCTCTCTCTCTCTCTCTCTCTCTCTCTCTCTCACGAAGTCTACAGGCATTAATGCGTAGTTCAGTGGATACCTTCATTATAGACCAACATTCTCTTGGTACCAGCTCTTTTCATGTAATCTCTCTCTCTCTCTCTCTCTCTCTCTCTCTCTCTCTCTCTCTCTCTCTCTCTCTCTCTCTCTCTCTCTCTCTCTCTCTAACAAGTGTTCATTAACATAACTGGAAGTGGGATACTTATTCCAAAGCATATTCCACTGTACATTCAAATAAAGTTTAAACGAATAGAATTACCAGTATATATTCAAGCAGCAGATTACCAAAAGGAGGCGATACACTCTTAACTCACTTTTTTTTTTTATTACTACTATTCACTTAAAAATTCAAACTGCTCTCTCTCTCTCTCTCTCTCTCTCTCTCTCTCTCTCTCTCTCTCTCTCTCTCTCTCTCTCTCTCTCTCTCTCTCTCTCTCTCTCTCTCTCTCTCTCTCTCTCTCTCTCTCTCTCTCTCTCTCTCTCTCTCTCTCTCTCTCTCTCTCTCTCTCTCTCTCTCAAACACACACACACACACATAAACGAGGACTTAAACACACCTTTATATTTTAACAAGTATCCTGCGTCACTAACATCACCAATATGAGGTGCGAAGGAAGAAGAAGAAGAAGAAGAAGAAGAAGAGGAGGAGGAGGAGGAGGAGGAGGAGCAAGGAAAACGTAAGCTCAAGACATTCCTACGGCGTCATAAGCCTCTCTGTCCTGCTCGCGAGATCGATTCCTGAGCGGCGCCGTGGCCAAGTTATCACAGTAAACATCAGAGGGTGTCGAAGGGCCGCTAATTGACCGTATTTGTCGTCGTGTCAGAGTGACGGACGTCAATTGCAATTACCACACACCAAAGTGGCCGATGTGAGCTGCATCCATCGCGTAACGAGGCCGCGGCGTGAAGGGTAGAGAGAGAGAGAGAGAGAGAGAGAGAGAGAGAGAGAGAGAGAGAGAGAGAGAGAGAGAGAGAGAGAGAGAGAGAGAGAAAGAGGTGGAAAGAGATGATGATGGTGGAGGAGGGAAGTAAAGGTGCTTTTCAGTCTCGGGAACGGCATCTCAGTGGGCTTTTTTTCTTTTTTTTTTTTATTAGATTTGTGTTGCCCTTGGCCGGTGTCCTTCTTACATAAAAAAAAAAAAAAAGAAATCTAAGAAGGACAAATGAATAGCAGTTCCAAAAGATGCAAGGATAATGCCGCGGAAAGAGAACATGAGGAGCAGCAGCGGATGGAGTGCAAGGTGAAGAGGGCTATATGAAGTGTGTGTTAGGGGCAGGTAGGAGGGAAGGGGAAGTAGCGATATTACTGTGGGGATTGAAGAATTGCAAGGTGATGTTAGAAAAGACAATAAATATGTGTGTGTGTGTGTGTGTGTGAGAGAGAGAGAGAGAGAGAGAGAGAGAGAGAGAGAGAGAGAGAGAGAGAGAGAGAGAGAGAGAGAGAGAGAGAGAGAGAGAGAGAGAGAGAGAGAGAGAGAGAGAGAATCATACTAAGCTGCATATACTTAAGACAGAATGAGAGAAAGGAGAAGAGGTGAAAGGGCGAGGTGACAGACACAGACAGACAGACAGCGAGGCAGAGAGACTGACATATAAACAGACATATACAGAGGCACAGATCCTGACATGGATATTATATGCATACATACATACAGACATATCAAAGGAAAAAAATACATGAACCAATATATTAGAAAACGAAGGGAGAGAAGAAGGAAAAATCATTGGGAAAGGAGGAGGTGCAGAGTAAAGGAAGAGGGAGGGAGGGAGGGAGGGAGGATGAAGCAACGTTGGTATTCTGATAGTGCGGCGGATACTGAATTGGTGAGCAGGAAGGACCAGACGGCGACACAGACTAGCTCTTGCCCTCATACCTTCGGCCCGTATGCAGAAATACTTTTGCTCTCTCACCACGACTATTTTCAAAGGCCACAGAGATGATTAGCCGGGTTTCCAAGACTATTTCTTGTGTTAATAATGTAGAAATCTTGTTGATCTATCACTAGAGCCGTAAAAACACCCTTGAAAACCCGTGTAACTAAAAGTAGTGAAGGTGCGGGCAGAACAGTTTCAGAATATGATCCTTACTTACACACTTGCCCATAAGCCGCCTCCCACTATACCTCGGTCCTCGCATCCTGCACCACGTTCTCCTGGCACACCGCGTATCCTTCCCGCCGGCAAGTTGCTTTTGTGTGTACAGTCCCCAGCCCGGCCTCCGCCCACACCCACGCCCCTGCCCCCTCACCCCCACGCCCTTGGTGGTGTATGTCCCTTCCCGCCCTGACTGACTGACTGGCTTCGTTTCCTCTCCTGTTTTCGCGACGCAGCACGCCCAGTGTATCAGCACACACACACACACACACACACACACACACACACACACACACACACACACACGTCAGGTAACATATATATATAGATATTTTTCCTCTCCAATAACATTTCAGTCCACCAAATGGGTGTATATATTTATTTTGTTTACTGCAGCACACCTGGTGTTCTTTTACGTGAAGAGTTAATGCCAATTACAATAAAAAAACAACATGAACTGCACAACAAAACGCAGCTGCCAATAATTCAACAATGCCACAAGCGCCAGTGCACCATTCCACGCACACAGTCATCAAGCTTTATGAAAATAAACACCTCGCACAGAAAATATTCTATTATAGTCGGCGCCATTTTCCTCTGGGCTCACAGATCCTCTTGTCGAGGAGCTCATCCCCAGTTCGCGTGGAAATCAAATCGTAAAGTCTGCCTTTATCACCTTCAGGAGAAACCAAATATACGTATTGTTCTTTAGTCCACCCGACGCCCATCATCCACCGTGTGAGGTTCGCTAACGGTGAGCGGGCAGGGTGACCACAGCGGCCGGAAAGCGGATAAACAAACAAAAAAAATTTTCAGTATGAAATTAGTGCATGGTAACAAAGCTACTTATTAATCAGTGCATGAGGTGGGCGCAGCATTGCCTAGCCACGGGGCGGGCGGGCTGGTGGGCCGCCGTTGCGTGGAGGCCGTGAACACGTGCCAGTCGCGGCCACCTGTTGCGTCACCAGCTGGTGGTGGCAGTTGGGATCCCTCCCCACTCCCCTACCCACCCAAAGACCCATCTTCCGCCCGACTCAAGACATCCGCCCCACCACCCCCACGTCACCCATTGATTAGACCCTCCCTGCCTGTCCTGCCTACCCATTCCCCTCGTCAATACAGCCTCACTACCGAGGTTATTGTTGTTCTGGCAATATGAATGTCAATATTAACAACCCAATTTGATACAAGAATGAACATGCCAACAATGGTGTGGCGGGTCCTCCATTCAGTGCCGTTTGTACGTACACATGGACAAGGTCGCGCATTTAAATTAGTTTCGTTTATTGAGGTTTTTCTTGGCACTTTGTTTATTAAGGACATAGCATGAACGTTCTCTCTCTCTCTCTCTCTCTCTCTCTCTCTCTCTCTCTCTCTCTCTCTCTCTCTCTCTCTCTCTCTCTCTCACACACACACACACTGATACCCAGACCACACGTGAGTCTCTATCCACCGCAGCACAGGCCAACAAGTGTCTCAGCCTGCCAGGCCACGTCCGCCGCTGCCAGGATCACCAGGCTGACCTTGACGGGAGCCATGACAGGAATGCGCTGCCACCCCGAGGCGCTGCCTGCCATCACTCACTGACCCTCACTCCCCTCACACCCTCACCACCACACCAAGGATACCTGAGACTGGGGCGCCAAGCCCCTTAGGGACTACGTCTCTTAAGGGGGCAGAACGGCACCTTCCCTTGGCATCCGGGAAGGGGAAGCTGATGTCCATACACGTAACTGGTAGTACTGATCATCCTGTACTGATTCTGTGTTATAGGAGAGTGTTACGAGGCACTACACCGATCAACCATATATATATATATATATATATATATATATATATATATATATATATATATATATATATATATATATATATATATATATGTGTGTGTGTGTGTGTGTGTGTGTGTGTGTGTGTGTGTGTGTGTGTGTGTGTGTGTGTGTGTGTGTGTGTGTGTGTGTGTGTGTGTGTGTGTGTGTGTGTGTGTGTGTGTGTGTGTGTGTGTGTGTGTGTGTGTGTGTGTGTGTGTGTGTGTGTGTGTGTGTGTGTGTGTGTGTGTACATACCAAGCACATTATATTCAATGTGTCTGCAGTATATATTCCTCTGTTGTGTTCTCCAGCGGTAACACTAATACTGATAAGATCAGTTAGCTACGAGAGGAAAAAATATCTTGAGTTTATTAGTACATCAAAGAAGTACAGATGTGTGATGCAATATGACAATAAATTTCTTCTTCGTCACTGTGAACTAAAAGATGAAAAAAAAGACCCGCAAGTCGACATTTTAATTTTGATCTTGTTTACTTAGAGAGAGAGAGAGAGAGAGAGAGAGAGAGAGAGAGAGAGAGAGAGAGAGAGAGAGAGAGAGAGAGAGAGAGAGAGAGAGAGACTAACAGGTGTGTTCTTAGTTTTGCAACATCCTGTCCTAACCATCAAGACGTGCTTTATCTGGGAATAAAGCAGGATGCATCAGTCAGCTCAAATGACTTTAAAATCGCTTTTCATGCACCGGAGTGTCACCGTCGCTGTGGAGGTGAGCATATCCGTTACTGCTTGCTCTCACCGTCGTATTAAGAAACAAGTGAGAGATAAACTGAGGGAGCACGGCGCACTTGCGCATCACGTGAAGATTAACTGCTGACTCACTACCTGACGAAGCCCGTGCACTGAAGGGCAGGCAACTCACCAACACAGCCTGAGCCTCATCGATGCCCAGATCCAACACCCACTCCAAGCTCCGATACGTAGGAAGGTAAATCTCCGGTCAACGGAGAATTTAAAGTAACGCCATATAAGACTAATAAACAAAGGGTTATAGCAAGGTGTGGCTGCCTCCATCCTGAGCTTCACTATAGGACTTCAACAACATAACAGTTTGTCATTATTTACATCTCCGCCATAAAGTTTTCTCTCTCTCTCTCTCTCTCTCTCTCTCTCTCTCTCTCTCTCTCTCTCTCTCTCTCTCTCTCTCTCTCTCTCTCTCTCCAGGCCACACCGAGACTGCCACACTGCCTGGCTACACCTTGTGGCAAGCGAACAACTCCGCCCCCCAGTGAAGGGTTGCAGGTGACTGTTGTAGTGGACGTGGACTGTGGTATTATGGTTTTTGGGCACGCAATGACATAGACACATGCCAAGGATATTAGATGCAGACAACGAAACCTACTGTCATTCATACGAGTGCATACATGCTGACAGACTGACAGACAGAAAGGTATAAAGAGATGGAAGCATACACACATACGTACATACATACATTCAGACAGTGTTCGCCTCCTACCACGTCTGCCTGACAGTCGCTCCCTACAGGTTACTCTCGCCTGGGGATATTCCAGGCGCCGCCACCCACCTACCCACCCACCCACAGTACACATCAACACCCATGGAATCCACGATCAGGCTCACAATAACTGTACCCTCACAAAATAATTCCGAGATACAGGTTCTCAGCATGGTGTGCAGCCTCCGCATCGCAATGTGTTGCATCATTACCTAAGCAAACCACTCACCACCTTAGCCCCAGTACACTGTTAAGATTTCACCTGTGTTAGCGGTCACCCAAGCCAGTCTCCCTTCACCTCCACTACCTTCTCCTGCTCCTCATTCCAAACCTTTTTCTAACTCGCTCCACCCTTCCCCCGACCGTGGCCCCTTGCGCTGCCCCGCCCCCTCCCGCCTTGCAGCGCAGCCACCTCCGGTACTTGGCAGCAACATTTGGCGGGTGGCAGGTCGGTCGGCGCCAACTGGGTCTTGCTACTCAAACGAGGCTTGAGACGGAAGGCGCCTTGCTGGTGCACCGCCCACGGTCCCTCATGGCCCCTTGCCCCATCCCGTCGCTCCCACGCCCTGGCCTGTCGCCTCGCCCCCCATGAGAGCGACTCCCAACCCCACATTAACGCACACCCAACCACGACACGCACCATCACCACCCGCACGCGAGGAAGTTAAAATGCAAGGCTGACAGGGATCAGTTGTGTGTGTGTGTGTGTGTGTGTGTGTGTGTGTGTGTGTGTGTGTGTGTGTGTGTGTGTGTGTGTGTGTGTGTGTGTGTGTGTGCAGTCGCGTATGTAAATATCTAAATTCTTGAAGGTGAAGACGCATGTATAGGTAATGCAGGTTTTTGTCTAATGTCTGAAACAGAAAACACCAACGTAGAGAGAGAGAGAGAGAGAGAGAGAGAGAGAGAGAGAGAGAGAGAGAGAGAGAGAGAGAGAGAGAGAGAGAGAGAGAGAGAGAGAATCACACACACACACACACACACACACACACACACACACACACACACACTCAGGGTCACCGGTGGCCTGCAAAGAATAAGAGGTGGTGGTGTGGGCGGAGAGGGTCAGGAGCGCCAGAAGACAACTCGCACCTCATCTGTAACTACAGCACCCGTTTCTCGCCCGCCCACCGGCATACTGACCATCCACACTCCTCATAGCACTCACCTCTTGACTATCTCGTCTGGCCGGTGCATGCGTACTCCCTCGAGACGCAGTGGCGAGGTAACCAGTACTGACACTGCAGAGGACATCTCGTACTGCACCCTAATGCCTGAGATGAATGTGCTACACGTTGGCTTCAGTTTCGCTTCGCCTCCTTAAAGCACAAATACGTCCACCACCCCTCCTCCGTGACTCATGGACACTTAATTGCTTGGTCGGGAATGAAGTCAGCGGGTGTCAATAGGGGTACCTTAGTGTGAAGCCCTTGAGAGGCAGCAGCAGCGTAGGGTGCAGTCGTGTGTGTGTGTGTGTGTCAGGGTGGTGGTGTGGTGGTGGTGGTAGTGGTGGTGGTGGTGATAGTGGGTATGACGCAGCTCACCACCACGACTGAACTAGGGGACACAGGGAACGAGAGAGAGAGAGAGAGAGAGAGAGAGAGAGAGAGAGAGAGAGAGAGAGAGAGAGAGAGAGAGAGAGAGAGAGGACCCAATAATTCAGGAGACAAAGACCTCGACCAGTAAGCCCAAAATTAAAACAAAGGCGGACAAAGACAAATCAGAGAGGCGAAGTGGCAGAAAGCTACAGACATGAGAAAGCGAGGTGAGGGAGATGAAAAGCCAGGAACCAAGCAGTGCGAGGAGCGAGAGAACGAGGGAGAAAGTAAGGAGCACAATCACGGCGTGGAGGGGGTGGTAGAGGCGCGCGGCGTTCACTCCTGACCCACCGTTGAGGGAGATTTGAGAACGCAGCATCATGCAACGCGCTCAACCCTCATTTCTTGTGGCAGTTCTCGCAGGTAAAGGTCTCGGGGTGAGGTTGGGTTGGTGTAACGAAGGTCAGGCTGAGAGGCACACTAGAACCTTGCACAGACAAGAGGCAGTGAGGTGAACCAGTAACATCTGTAGCCTAGCCTTCCCTCTTGCCTGCTGCTGCTGCTGCTGCTGCTGCTCCAACCGTCCTACGCACCCTAATGATGAAGTGTGGTGGCTCCGCGTGATGAGGTGCGCCCGGTAGTCTCGCTGGGTTTCGTAAGAAGAAAACGCATCGTGTCCGGAAGAAAGTGCGGCTAAAATAGTTTTATAAAATTACATTTCCTTACTGGAGAGTTTTTGCGCTCGCTCTTGAATCCCGAATTGGAGGTGTGGTGTTAGAGGCGTCCATAAATTACTTCAGTACGAACTTGGCATTAGGCGTTGGCATGGTGACCCGCCCCGCGATCGACTCAGAAATACCATTAAGCGAGCTCGGCGCCGGCTGGACATTTTAAGAGCCACGGACACATGGAGAACTAATGATAAAAAGACCAAATGTCAGTTAACAGCACGACCAGTCAGTAACTCAAACAATACGTAAGTGCATGAACAGATAAGCGGGTAAGTGCACACATCACCTGCCTGAATTTCGTTAAATAATCACGTAAAATCATCGTTAGTCGAGCAGCTGACCAACCAGAAGATAGCTCTGCGCGCTGCCCAGCCACTCAACTCGCCTCCTGCTGCCCGGCCACAAGGTCACGCACCGAACCACGCCACATATTAATTTGTGGGCCAGGTTCACTAGAGGTGGGTCTGGATGCTGCCGGGAGGGGAGGGAGATGCTGAATCCTCAAGGTCACCAGCCGGGAAGGAAGGAAGGAAGGAAGGAAGGGTAGGAGAGAGTTAGGAAGAAGGGGGTTGGAAAGAAACAAGGAATGAAATGAAAGAAGGGAAGGAAGGAACGAACGAACGAACGAATGACAAAAATTATAAACACCTACATGAACAAACTTCTAATACTGCCAATTCACAAACAGTATTTGGATTATATATATATATATATATATATATATATATATATATATATATATATATATATATATATATATATATATATATATATATACAGAGAGAGAGAGAGAGAGAGAGAGAGAGAGAGAGAGAGAGAGAGAGAGAGAGAGAGAGAGAGAGAGAGAGAGAGAGAGAGAGAGAGAGAGAGAGAGAGAGAGAGAACCCTTCACTCAGCTAGCCACCAGTTAGCTACATCCTACCTCTGGGTGCACGGCAAACCCAACTATTACCTGCTAAGCGATGCACTCCCAGGAGACAATCATGCACGACTATCAACAACGTAGAGACCACAGTACCCTCCCCTCCCCGCGCCTCACACCACTTTTATCCTTGCCCCTCCCGGTCCCTGCCCCGTGCCCCTTTTCTACAAGACTTTGGCAGGGTCGTTCGGCGCCACCTCGCTCCTCTGGCAACACTATCGCGTCAGGCGGGAATGTAAACAAATTAGAGGCACAGTGTTGAGTCCGGTACTTGTGAAGCAAAGCGCGTAGGTTCGTGAGGGAGAGCGCAAGAACGATGTGAAGACGAGAAAAATCTTGGCAAGTGGCGCTAGAGAAACTGAAGTGTATGAAAATCTTATGGAAGAAGATAGATAAAAGTTGTTAATTTACGGAGGAAAAGAATGCAGAGAGAGTTCGTGAAGGAAAGCGCAAGAGTGACATGAAGACATGAAACTTCTTGGTACGTGGTGCTCGAGAAAATTAACAGTATAAAAATGTAATGAAGGACGATAAATAAAAGTTGCTAATTCACGGAGGAAAGATTGCAGAGAGAGAGAGAGAGAGAGAGAGAGAGAGAGAGAGAGAGAGAGAGAGAGAGAGAGAGAGAGAGAGAGAGAGAGAGAGAGAGAGAGAGAGAGAGAGAGAGAGAGAGAGCTAACTGCCCAGACTAAAGACAGAATGACAGGGGAGGTGAAAGGCCTGCTTGTCCTGTAAATGAAGCCTGATGTGGCTTAGACCTGTTTGCTGTGTGTGTGTGTGTGTGTGTGTGTGTGTGTGTGTGTGTGTGTGTGTGTGTGTGTGTGTGTGTGTGTGTTTTATGTATGAAGGAGGGGAGAGCGGGGGGAGGACGCGCGTGCAATGGATGAATACCATTTTTTTCATATTACAAAATAAAATAAAAGACAATAGGCGGATAATGACATAAATCTATCACACATGCACACACAAAAAAAAAAAGAACCATCCCTTACACTCTCCTCCTCCTCCTCCTCCTCCCCCCCAATTAGTCAACTCAATGGTACGGTGTGTGTGTGTGTGTGTGTGTGTGTGTGTGTGTGTGTGTGTGTGTGTGTGTGTGTGTACAACAATATTATAGAGACCAACCAGGACAGGACGCTCTAAGATCTTTTATGCAAAACTGAAGCTTAACAATGGAACGTTCCTACTCTCAATACATCCTTTTTTTTTTTTTTCTTTTTTTCATCTCATTCTCTCCTCGCTTGAAGTTGAAATGAAAAATAACACGAAAGTCCACCCTGACAGACAATGAGCGGCGACAGTAATGAACGTGACTTCAATCAAATTCTCCCCCACGATGAAAAGTATAGAAAAAAAAAAAAATGTGCCGTTAAGTTTCATAGAATACTTTTATTATTCATTCATCACCTCCACAGTAAGTCCGTACTAAAGCCGCCCATGCCTATATCCTTGAACACTGAGGAACAGGTGGCTCTGCAGTGCAATGTCGCAAGTTTATTAAAGCATGTGGGTTCGATCCTAGCTGACAACAATTTCTTGGTGAGAGGTGGCGCTTTCTCATAATCCTGGAGGGCGCCATATGACCTCGTGCCATTAAGTACTCGATATACAGTCACTTTTGGCACATGAAGACGCACAAATGGAATGACAGAACAGAATCTCGCGTCTTTTCAGCATGCCATTTAGGATGGCTTCAAGGCTTTTCTCTATTCTATCTCCGTACCCAGACAATGCACGCTGCTGGGCTGGAATGGCACGGGCGTGGTGGAGGTCGGGTGCGGAGGGCAGAAAAGAACAAAACTTTTTAATACTTTTCATCCACTTCATTAGTCCATTATGCTTAAGCAGACTTATTACTGTTTTTACTTTTGCATAATCAGTGTTCGCGTTCACTACTACTGTTTTTCCTACTCCATAATTACTGGCTGAGTTTATCTCCTTTACATTAGCGAACTGGTTGGACCGCTCAATGCAGGAACACGGCCAGCAGGACGCTCTAGACTTGCACACATATGACTTGGAGCTCATTATTCATTCATTACTTTATTAGATTGCCCAAGATAACCTTTACAAAAAATAATAAATAAATAAATAATGCAGCGTAAATCCTCATCATATTCTGTTTACATGTGAAGGGAAACGCGGGAGGCATGAAGTTAGCAAGGCCAGCGGAACATTAATGTGGGGCTGGATCCCTGTGAGCACACCCAACAGCTGTTATTTCCTCAAGCTTCGCGAGACACCTGACGGACACACCCTGCTTCTCTTGCTGCTGGTCTAATATTTTCTTTTCTCTCAAAGAAGAAGAAGAAAAAAAGAAAAAAATCCTCCCGCAGGCACATTGTTCTGTAATTTGCATTCTTTATTTTGGGTTTTTTTTTTCTTTTTTAATCAATTCAGAGGCATGCAAGAAAAAATAATCAAACTTATCCAATTATAATGCTAAAAATGTGTTAAACGTTTCACATAAAACTAATTACTGAAAAAAACAAACAAAAAAACAATGAAACAGGTATACAGTGACCGCAATCTGAATGAGGACAGGACTACCTGCAATACTTCAGCAGCACCCCACGGCACTATGTAGTAAACACACAAACACACACACATAGTCCTGTTTCACAAGAAAAGGACACCTATGACAGAGAGTACTTCATACTTAGACTCAGGACAGTGCTACGACAATGCAAACGACAAATAGTTGACAGAGAGAGAGAGAGAGAGAGAGAGAGAGAGAGAGAGAGAGAGAGAGAGAGAGAGAGAGAGAGAGAGAGAGAGAGAGAGAGAGAGAGAGAGAGAGAGAGAAGATTGAGATCTAGGAGGTTAACTAAATTATTACGGTGCTTTTACTAAACCTCCTTGGTTGAGACACCAGCATCGTCCCAGCCCTCACAGCAAGGTCTTCAAGACCTCAAGTGCCAGGAATGGTCGCCAATCCAGCAGAGAGAGCCGCGCTAATGCAGGCAGCGATGGAGGTATGGTGGAAGGGGTCGCTGCAGATTACTAATTGGTCGCTGTACGGTATCGCGATGCAGCAGCAGGCTTAGGAATCAAGGTTCGTATTCACGAAGTGGTCTTAGCGAGTCTTAGCCATGAAACGCGTCATAGGGAAATAAAAAGACACATTTTGATCATAAAGTTAGCGAGTCGGTCATAATCCGCGCCGCTGCAAAGACTGGGTCGACCCTGTCTTAGCGCAGCTAATGACAGACGCTCTCATTGGAGAAATGGCCGCCCCACAACATCCCCGAGGAAGAAATAATTTATCCAAGAGGGACGTTCTGAAAGTTCTAGTGACGCAGAAATCAACAAAAAAACTTTTGAGTATATATAAATGTTCCTTATACAATTAAAAAGGGAAAAGGGACGTCACTGTTCAGTTAGCCTTGCAGGAGGTGAGGAGAGGGCTCAAGGAGTGGAAAATTCCTACCTCCAGCACAGTCATGTAGGAAGTATAGTCTTGTCAGTGTTATAATGAATGACTTTTTTTTCCTTTCAGTTTTTATTATTCAATATAAACTTCCAGATATTGTTTTCGTGTACAGTTTTAGTTTCTCATGTGCACTTGGTGGGTCTTGGTTCTGGTGAGTCACAGTGGGGATGAGTATTACTAAATAGTAATCTTACATTCTGGAGAGAGAGAGAGAGAGAGAGAGAGAGAGAGAGAGAGAGAGAGAGAGAGAGAGAGAGAGAGAGAGAGAGAGAGAGAGAGAGAGAGAGAGAGAGAGAGAGAGAGAGAGAGAGAGAGAGAGAGAGAGAGAGAGAGAGAGAGAGAGAGAGAGAGAGAGAGAGAAAAAAAATCTTTATTTCTCACCATTGTGGAACAGCTCAAATGGTTGTTTACACTGAGACGCATCAAAGGGATCGCATTTAACGTAACATTTCAAGGAATCACTATTTAATCCAGTCTCTCTTCCCCAAACACATATAAACTCGAAAAATATCTATAAATCATATAAAATGTTATAAACTGCAGTTTTTACCTCGTCTTATAGTATTTCAAGAAAAGTAAGAACTAGATATGTCGAGACGCTAGTGATAGACTCATGACAAACGACTTGTGATCGGCGTTCCAAGTTATGTTACACATCTATCTTTGCTATAACACATTTCACATCTTTATGAAGACTACTGGACCCAGGTGCGTGTGTTAACGAGAGGCGCCATTAGCGAGGCCACACACAATACACCACACGGATGTCAGTGACGTTCTTGTGTTAAGGTCAAGCTAATGGTGGAAGGTAGAGTGGCGCGGCGGAGCTGACCGAGCCTCACTAGTCCTCTCACTTTCCTTGCATCACTTGTCGCTTGAGTGAACATAATGGTCTTGTCATACCCTCTCAGTCAGTATAAATAATTCAAACCAATTTGTAATTAAACTGAAAAGGGGGTTAAAATACTGAAATGCGGCTGCAGGAGTGATCCATACAGATATTTAAGGTAAGAGGAAGTTATGGGAAGGAAAAAATTAACGCACACTGCTACAATGTGCCTGGAGGTACTAGAGTGTTTGATGTGGTAAAGTCAGCGTGCAGTACGCCTCAATGGAGTGAGAAAGCTTCACCAAGGACTAAGATGCAAGCACAAGCATTCGCACGTATCGTGAATGGAAATTGTCTGCGCGGTTCGTTAGCAGACTACACCACTAAGCCTGGCGGAGACGACAGTGAATGGCGCGGGAGTTGAGTCATCAAAAGTGTGCAGAATGTTGCTGCGCTATATATCTATACCACCCAACACAACCAAGATGGTCTGCTGCTCCCATGCTTCCCACCATCTAGCCGTTTATGTCACGGTCGATTTACTTTCCGATTGCAATCAAGAAGCACAGCACGAGGGGACGTTGTGAGGAAGCCACACCTCCTCTTTTCCTATCCTTAGGTTCCGCAACAAAACACTTATCGAAATTACGACGACCATGCCAAGGGGAACACAATACAAGCTATTACATTAAAGATATTCTGCAAAAATACTAATATGTATCACCAAAAGTCTATTGAATTTTTCATAATCTATCGTAACCTAACCACACCTCACCTAATATAACGTAAACGTCCACCTACCCTGACTCACTGGAATGACACCAACACATCTTCACTGATGCGTGAAAACGTATACTGAACTGGACACTTGCCTCAGCATCCCATGAAGTGCACCGCGCCTCGGTAGGAACAAAAATGAAGTACGAGTAGTTATAAGCAAGAGGAAGGGAAATCAGAGGCTAAATGATTAAATAATTTACGAAGAAGAAGAAGAAGAAGAAGAAGAAGAAGAAGAAGAAGGAAGAAGAAGAAGAAGAAGAAGAAGAAGAAGAAGAAGAAGAAGAAGAAGAAGAAGAAGAAGAAGAGAGAAGAAGAAGAAGAAGAAGAAGAAGAAGAATAAGAAGAAGAAGAAGAAGGAAGAAGAAGAAGATGAAGAAGAAGAAGAAGAAGAAGAAGAAGAAAGAAGAAGAAGAAGAAGAAGAAGGAAAAAACTGAATTAGAGTTCTTCCTGTGGGAAATCTAAATAAATTCAAGGAAAAACAAAGAAGTGGCGAAACAGAGAGAGAGAGAGTGAGAGAGAGAGAGAGAGAGAGAGAGAGAGAGAGAGAGAGAGAGAGAGAGAGAGAGAGTGTGTGTGTGTGTGTGTGTGTGTGTGTGTGTGTGTGTGTGTGTGTGTGTGTGTGTGTGTGTGTGTGTGTGTGTGTGTGTGTGTGTCAATAAAGCCAAACTTTAGTAACTGTGTGAATAAAGATATGGAAAGTGCAACTCCGAGAGCGTCTTGTCACTCCCTCCCTCCTCCACTCCCTCCTTTGAAGACCGACAAGCGCTTCACTCTACCGGCAGTCCACCGTTGCGCTCCCTCCACCTCCTCAGCTGCAGAGTGACTTGGAGGTATAACACAAAATGAATGGTAACTCCTAACGTTCAATCAAGATACCAGCAACGTCTCAGGGTCTCAGGAATACGTGTGGACTGAGAGGAGTGCTTAGGTATATCAGATCTTCCTGCGAGATATATGGTTACTGATGATAACCACATAACCTGTTCTCTCTCTCTCTCTCTCTCTCTCTCTCTCTCTCTCTCTCTCTCTCTCTCTCTCTCTCTCTCTCTCCTTTTTATATTTTCCCTCTAGACCGTAAGGATATCCATGAATAAAAGGAATGCTTATCTATATTTTCTCTTCCTGCGACATACTGGCTATTAATAACTAATAACCTCCAATATCCTCCTTTGTCATTTGTTTATCCCTTTCTTTCTGGGTTGTAATGATACCCATGGCTGAAAGGAGTGCTTAGCTATCTCTTCCCTCTCTGCGATACCCTGCTCATGAACGTGCTGCTGAAGGAGCGCTGGAAGAGTGTCTCCCCTCCATCATGTGTCCGTGCAGACCAACAAGGACCCGAAGGATTGAAAGAAGTCCCGGTGTCATTACTCTTCCCCGTTGTTATTTACACGTCCATATTTTCATTTTATTCAAGAGGTGTTCCTAGTCGGTCCTGAATAAACATACCTCCCACACTCACCACCGCCCACCAACATACTCCCATCCACACGCCACACACTCCACACTCACACCTCATACTCAATACATCACTCACAACCCGCTCTCACACCAAGAAATATGCACGTCACCATGTATTTTACCACCGCCGATAAGGAATGTCCGTGTGAAGTGACGCAAGTTTACGGGGCAATTGTAATGACATGTCAAGCAAGGCAACGCAGGAACTCGCTCCGTGATGCCATACGACGAAGAGAGTCCACGGCGCTAACTAGACTGTATTGAGAAATTCATCGTACTATTTAGAAATACCTTCATCAATACGAGGAAAAATTCCCTGCGAGTGCACAATTGAAAACAGAAACTTGAATTTGAATAGTTGGTTAAAAAATACTTCTATAACGTAATAAATGCCACAAGGGAAGGTTACTTAAGGAAGTGAAGGAGGAAAAAAAAGCAGCGTGTAAGGCAGCCATGGTTCCTGGTGCGCGTGGCGGTGCTTCTCTGCGAGTGACACAAAACAGGATGCCGGGCGTCAGGGCCACGCGGTGAGGCAACGCCAGGCCACGAAATATTCTTCCCTTGTCCAGTGCTAGCTGGCCTCAACATGGAGACACGCCTGTTAGCCACCTGAATAAAACCGTGGAAATACTCTATTTGCGTAGTATACAGAAGGGCAAAAAGGTGAAGCAAGAAAACGGCAAGTCTGCCTTTAACGTAAATACTTACACCAGCAGACGCCAACACGGAGCCGGTAGTGTGTGTGTGTGTGTGTGTGTGTGTGTGTGTGTGTGTGTGTGTGTGTGTGTGTGTGTGGGAAGTGACCCGATAAGTGGAAACTTACTTTTTTTTCCAGGTTCAATGATTATACCAACTATTGATAACTTTTATCTAGGTAAACATATAAGAATGCCTGAGAGATACCCAGGGGACGGAGATAAGAGAGGCTGTGTTGTGACAGACAGCAATCAAGTGAAAATTAATATATCAACAGCGGTCATTTATCTGGTGACGTAATGTACGCAAAAATGTCAGATGCCAATCTCGACATACATTTACAAACATTTATTCACTTTCTTTATCTGCAGAAAAGAGCGACATCTGATAATGATTATCAGCTATAGCTTCTCTCTCTCTCTCTCTCTCTCTCTCTCTCTCTCTCTCTCTCTCTCTCTCTCTCTCTCTCTCTCTCTCTCACACACACACACAATGTGTAGTGGCCTTGATATAGTGGAACGCGTTTCATGGTTTGTTTCAATCATTGGACGCGCAGAAACTCGGCATGAATGTTTAGGTTTACAGTCTGGCAAACACAACAAAATTATACTCAGAAAAAAAAAAAATCAAACAAATATACAGGTCTTCATACTCTCTCAATCTGACAGAAGTGTTGGCAGGGAGCGGGGAAGTACTTCCCGACTGGCACATACAAAGCTAGACGGCTCGGCGTGTTTAAGCAAAAGGTGAAGACTTGAGGCTAGAATGCCCTGAGGTAGAACGTTACCTAAAAAAATTATAAATGTCCTGTCCAATGGCGCACGTGATCATCACCACTGTTAATGTTATATAACCTATAGATGCATACTAGATAAATTTCTTGGGGCATCTAATGCTTTTTGTGGACAATTATGTTTGTGTTCTTGTATAATATATATATATATATATATATATATATATATATATATATATATATATATATATATATATATATATATATATATATATATATATATATATATATAGATATAGATATAGATAGATAGATAGATAGATAGATAGATAGATATTAATCTACTAAAGAGTGTACCTCAACCCACCAATGACCATGAGTGTTCCCCCCTAAGCCAATCTCCTTACAAGCACTCTATTTCACAGTATTTTGCAGGAATACTTTGCTGCAGTTTAGAGCGTTCAAAGCGCTGAGGAATGTTCACTACTGCTTCTCTTTTGGAGGAATGTTTCTTTATTAGCAAAGACAGGTACGCAAGATTTCATACTCAACAAAGTTCCCAGCCAAACTACGTATTTAAATATTTTTAGAGGCATTGTGGCAGTTTAAGTAGACTAACCACCAACTGGGTCATGGCGATAATTATGAACCCATTGTTTAGGTGTGGCGTACGTTGAGTGTTATGTCAGGGGTTCGCTCCCCGAGTGTTCCCTCTCGTGATTCTCAGTGAAAAGCACCACGCTCTTCCTCCTACGCAGAAATGAGTTCGACCACAGTCAACTCTGGTGTGAACATGCTCCCTCAGGATGTACTGTTGGCCACACCACACACCATCACCCTGGGTGCACGCTTGGTGTCAGTGCACACGGCTCCCCTCTCAGCTACCGCGAGGCCCGCTACCACCACTCACTCCTGCCCTGCAGCAGCCCTCCTACTCCACGGCCCCTCCCACCTCAGCTGAAGTCTTCCTACAGCATGAGATCCTAACACTATCTACAACGCTTATCAGACGACCTTATCGTCGCCTCCACCGACAGATAACAGTCACTTGCCACTGCGCCGCCTGTGAGGACATTTGCCCTCGCCGGACGTGGCCACTCTGCCCTGGCAGACGTGTGTTGTTTAGGTTTGGACTACCAGGCAAAGTTGTCAAAGAATGTGTGTGTGTGTGTGTGTGTGTGTGTGTGTGTGTGTGTGTGTGTGTGTGTGTGTGTGTGTGTGTGTCACCTCACTAAAACCATGACGCAGTACTCACCTGACGCAGGTGCGCCGCCCCTCACCCACACATCGATATCCCAATGGCTTCTTATTTACCTGCAAAAAAAAGACAAAACGTCTATTAATACATATCCTTATTAAAGAAAACCAAGAAAGCCTCAAAACATATACTGTACTTGATGTTAGTGAAAGATTGCATGCTTGATATTGTTACTTGTCATAAGCTCGTATTAAATCTCTCTCTCTCTCTCTCTCTCTCTCTCTCTCTCTCTCTCTCTCTCTCTCTCTCTCTCTCTCTGACCAACAAGGATGAGCAGCAACACAGAAAACAATGGCACCTGCAACTACAATCGAATGTAACAGTTAGGCAGCAACTGTTCCCTTACATGGACGGCTGCTCCTCTCCACCCTGCTTGCTGCCCCCTGCTGTCATCCCAACACCTCCTGTCTTATTTGTACTGCAAGGTATATCGAAACCGCAGAGTGCATCTTACACACACACACACACACACACACACACACAAACACACACACACACACACACACACACACACACACACACACACACACACACCACGTGATGAGGGCAACAGTCGTCCCGAGTTGGAGTGACATGAGTAGCTGTCAACGGTCTTCGTGCGCAGTTTCTAAATATAAAGCAGGATGCACTGTGTAACTTATTTCGAAGTGACTAGTGTGCCACATCAGCTGATTGCAAACTGGCTCTCCGTGAACACCACCGCTGCTCCTCACAACGAGCCATGGCAACACCAACACTCACACCAGCCATCAAGTTTTATGAATATCTACACGGCCACATAGTTAGAAATTGAATGATCCTCTTCACACACTTCCACTGTGTTTAGCTGCTTCCCTCAAACTTAAGTCCTCTGATCTCCTGAGAACCTACCAATCGCTGGGTTGTGTAAGGAAACGGTCAGCTGATCAGAGGATTTAGTGGTGAAGAAAGATTTTAACAACGATGGAGTAAGTGCAGGGTGCATGTCTTTTAAAAGTGACCACCTTTGAATATAGAGGTAGAACAGATAAGGTCAACTGAAGCACACTGAACTACAGTTAAACCAAGTAGACTGTTAGTCTGAATGTGAAGATGTTTGCTCCTGTCACGGCAAGGATCAGATTCCCGGCAACTCTATGATAAATTAACCTTTAAGATAAATTCCTCACGTGCTCAAGATACAAGACAACACTAGCAACACATGATGACGCGACTGGAAGTTGGGTCTGTAACGTGTCACACTCACCCGTGCTATAAAAGAAAAAAAGAAAAGGTTTCTCATCTCTGCTACAACCACTAGCGTCCCTCTGCCCCACCACCACCACAGCCGCCAGTACTACCCTCTCCATCCCCACCAATCACCACCACACTGGGCCACCGACACATCCAAACTGCGAGCGGCGGAGCGACAGAGTCAGAAGGGCGGCCAGCTCCCTCCTCCCTCAGGAATCTATGTCGCCTTACCTATGCACGCTTTGATCTCAGCCTGTCCTCCCTCCGTCCCCCTTCTCCTTTTCTGCCACGCCCACTGCACACACACACACATACACACACTAAATCAAACATTCCATCACATCTCTGTAAACTCAAGATTTATTTTGACAACAAGGCAACACTGTCTATCATTTCCCCCCTACCTGACAATCCCAAGACTTCATTCTGCTCTTCTTAGGGCCGGTACAGTAAAAAAATATATATATATCCATTTTACTTCCAAGATACAAACCATGTGGCCTCACCAACAATTAAATAGGTTATGACTGTATTCGTTTCTTCACTGTGTGTGTGTGTGTGTGTGTGTGTGTGTGTGTGTGTGTGTGTGTGTGTGTGTGTGTGTGTGTGACTCAGGAAGGTAATGTGACACTATCAAAGAGCCATTATACTTATCTGTAACTCGTGGGACACACTACAGCACTACTGTATACACTCTTTAATTCCCCTAAAACCTTTCTGTGATCCTCATATACCTTTAAGGGTGGACATACAGAGGAGTTCCTTGTGTGTGTGTGTGTGTGTGTGTGTGTGTGTGTGTGTGTGTGTGTGTGTGTGTGTGCGTGTCCTTGATTGAGAAGTTAAATTTTCATCACACTGCCCCACTACACACTATGACAGTCACACACCCAGGCACAGAGCGATACACTATAACTATAAAGGTATAGGACTGGCTTGAAACGACCACCAGAGAATCACACACACACACACACACACACACACACACACTATATGGCAATAATGAGAAAAATACATTACGTTTCTTTAAATATGATACGACTTTTCAGTTGACATAACATCTCACATGGTCAAGTGGTGACTGACACTAAAACGCGTGCAACAAGATGTCTGTCAAGTTTATGAAACAAAAAGTAAACAAAAACATACCTATCGTAGACGTTAACACTCTTTTCACAACTTTATCTGGCTGTATCAATTAATTGTTTTACAAACATATAATTCACTCAGCCAACAACATTCTTCTCGTGGTTGATATCTCCTCGTATCAACAATTTTTTGTCCACTTGGTACGCATCCTGGCTTATGAAAAATCTGATAAGAAAAGAAAGTATTGGCGTGGAGCGGCGGAAGCGCCGCGGGACGCTGTTTAGTCCAGGCTGCCTATCATGAGCTCAAAATTGTAACTGTTGTATTGTATTTGCATAATTACTATGCGGAAGGAATACTTAAATAACCTAAAGCAAGCTTCCTTCCTCTAGTGTTTGCTAGTCACTAAAAGTTCTACAAAAACCAGTTTAATATTGTGTTCGCGGGCAATCTTCCCTCAGACGCAGTGAGTATGGCAGCGGCGGGAAGGTGCCGCCTGTGCAACACTTGGCCTCCCACCACTGCGCCGCCGGGCACGTCACCAATAGTCACCGACTCTCAGGCGCCTCCCCCTCCTAGTTAAATTATATATGCACGCTGACAACATCCAGAGAGCATAGGCGCTTCAATCCTGCTGACCCAGAGCCGCCGCTGCCATGTCTCCGCCCCGCCGATACTTACTGCGAAGTTTTGTTCTTGTCTCCTGCAAACAAGTCTGCGTTCATTGTGAAAACCGGTTCGTGTTAAAAATTTTAAAAGTCACCGAACAGAGAGCGTCTACCGAACGATACTCATGCCCACCTTCACACGCCTGTGAATGGCCGCGACACACATCAGCGTTCTTGACCTCAAAGCGGCGGTTTTCAGCAAGCTGGTCACATGTCTAGCCTCGGATTCTCGGTACGTCGTGACTTAAATAAAAAAAAAAATAAATAAATAAATAAAAAAAATATATATATATATATATATATATATATATATATATATATATATATATATATATATATATATATATATATATATTATGCATGAAGAACTCGGGCGGCGCCTCGTGACCCCGCTCCTGCTAAGGTCGGCTACCCCGTCGGGCGGGCGACAGACGCCCAGCAGTCAGCACTGACCTTACCTCCCACTGACCCCTCGACAACAGCAGGAGGATCAAGGTGTCAAGCTTAAATCCCTGTCTCGATGGCAGGTCAGCGCGGCTCGGCCCTCACAATCCCACGTCCCTCGGCCAGGTCTTGCCCACCGCCACCGGCCTACGCCAGTCATGTCCTGCTCCCACCCGCCCGCCACGCCACGCACTGTTCTTTATGGTCATGACCTTCATCAAACTGCGACATCCCCACCCTCCTACTATCCAAAAAAGTGAGGCCGCCCACAGCCTGCTCCTAAGCTCGGTGTAGCTACGCAGCATACTCCACGGGCTGATGCTGACGTAATCCGTCTCATTCGATATGAATACCAACGTGTATGCGAATATTTTCTCTTACGTGCCACAATGATCTGCGGGGCGCCACGACAAACTTTGTGTTGTCCGTCCCGTCCTGACTACTCGCGGGAACCGTCTCACCGAACAACATCACGTTCTGCTAAGCTTTTTCTCTGCCATAAATATACGATTTTACATAAATAAGTCGGAGCACTTATTTCTTTATATATTAGTAACTGAATGGGAATCATATCGTCTTCTTTATGCGTTCACACACACACACACACACACACACACACACACACACACACACACACACACACACACACACACATTGTAGTGACTCGAGACGTGCCATGCGATGCAATAAGCAAACATCGAAGCGGGCGGGCGGGCGGGCTGATGCTGGCGCCGCGCTGGAGCCGCCCCGCTGACCCGTGTGCGCCTCATCCACACCATTGACAACAATCTCACCTAATTCTACAAGCCCTGCCAGAACGTCTCATCTAGCATCACACACCGGCGGTAATGCGGTGGAGATATTATGGGTTCCACGCCGGTAACATGTAATTACATGTTTGGTGGTTAAATCTGTTGCACATAAAACATCTCCGCAATTGATCGACACAAAAACACGTTCCCCTGACCCACGTATTCAAGAAATGTGGAGACACAAGCACTAACAGTATAACGCTCGTGCAGGACACCAGCGGCAACAGTAGCCGTGTGGTGGCCGCGTCCCCGTCTGCGCCTGCTGCTGCCTACCTTCCAGCCGGCGGAAGAGTTGGAGTCGCCCTTGTCCTTGAAGTAGGGCACGTTCTGCACCATCCAGTCGTAGATTTGAGAAAGGGTGGCGCGGGTCTCCGGTGATGACATGATGGCCTGGGCGATGAGGTCTGCATAGGACATGTTGCCCCACGGGTTGCGACGCGAAGTGTTCTTTTTAGGCGGGCCCCCGGTGGGGTCTCCAAGACCACCCATCGCTCCTGTCGGCCGAGCCTGGTCGACGACCGGTCCTTCCCCCGGCACCGCCACAGGTTCCTCACTCTCCACATAACCTTCAGGACACGGGAGCGGCCACGTGTTGGAACGAGACCGAGCCACAGGCTCAAAGTTTGGGTCAATCTCCATACGGCGGAGGGGAGGCTGGCGAGAACTTATAGGTGTGAGTGGCATCGCTGCCTGCAAAGGTGGGCAGGTCACGTGCCGACCGCCACTCCCGGGGGGAGTGTGGCCGCCCATACTCGCACTAGTGGGCGGTAGTGCCACTGGCGTAGTTTCCATCTCATGCCCACTGTCGGGTTCCTCCTTCACTAATGAAAAGAAACCTGATGCCATTGTGCTAAAACTCTGAACAATAAGACACACAGTAAGAGTGAAGCAAGCGGTGACGCGTAGTGGTGGTACAGCTGAGACGCGGCGTCACCGGGGCCCACGGCAGCTCAACATGATCATCACACACCGGAGCGCGCGTCCTCAACCTGCGCGGCCCACCAACTGACTGACGATCACGCCGACACCCAACTGCACGCATCTGCCGCCACCAGAGCGGCGCCACTGGCCATGACCGCTATCACCATAGACTGTACTTGAGGCTACAAGATACAGGCTGTTAAGATACCAAGTGATATATCTCAGCAACTCCTTCCTTCTGAGCTTCTCCCAGACCAGACCAACGGTGCCTGAAGGGGAGCGTGGCGACACCCCTGCCCCCCCTCTCCTCGTCAGGCCCTGCACAGATGCGCCACCCTCCCACTCATTCGGCTCCGTCGTTGTCTTACCATGTCGTCTCAACACACGCACTTCAGGAACACACGTTCGTCACTGCCACAGTTACTCAGCACAGAGTCGTGTCCTTGGACACCAGTCGCCTTGACAAGAGCTGAACTTAATCCAATATTTGACTATAAAGTTAACCACTTGCTGCTCATTACGTTTACGGTATTTAACTTGTCACTCTCCCTCGGTGTAATTGTTTGTTTATTGCAGGAGAAAGGTGATCTGGCAGCCTGAGGACACGTTCCCTGGCCCTGAGCGACAGCGCTGCAAGACGGCAGGCAAAGGCTGCTCCACGCGGTGCACTGACTGCGGTGCACTGAGTGACTTGTAACCAATTACTGGTTGGCGAATACACAGGTGGCCTTGAAGTGGGTCACAGTCATAAGCTTCCTGCATCATTTGACTATTCTGTCAGGCAGACAATTACACGCCACAACCAGTGACATGCACTGACATTCAACACGTGCCGGGATACAGACCGTTAACGGTGACACCAAGATCTTTGGTGTCACGGGTGTTGGAAGTGGTGGTGGTGGAAAAGAGATAGAGGAAGGAGTGATAAACGAGTGGAGGCCGGGGTTGCTTCAAGGGGGAGAGAGGAGCAAGATGCAAGGTGTTTCTCTCAACATTCCTCACAACTTGAAACCTCAGTAACGCCTGTTACATACCGATTTGAGCTTCTTCAGTCGCCTCACTCTACTCACAGCTTCCCGCATCGCAGCACAAGCAGAGCGGCAGCGAGCTAACACTGACGTCTCTTCACAAGCGAAAGTGAACTGACGCGTGATTGATTTAACATCGTACCAACAATGGGGTCATATAGCGCTGCTTAAAAAATATTACCCAAGCCCTTCTCTCAACACACCTCGGGCAGCCACCACAGGCATTCGCATCACAGCTGACAAAGCACACAGGAAATACCCGTGTTTTTTCTCGTGCACAGATATACCGTTCGATGTGTGGCACAGTTGAAGCAGCAGCTGCGTCACAGCTCTCAGCGGCGCCGCCCAACACTTGCCACACTACACGTGCACTCCCTCGCACTGACCACACACAATATCCCTCTTTCGTTGAGGCATGCAGAACGGAAATTGTGTGCAGTACTTCAGCAACATTTATTTATGCCCAATAGAGACGCACCTTCCTGCTAATTGGATACACAAATGACCACATGGTAAGGTATGGACGAGGACTCAACGTTCCTTTTGTACAATTCACCCAATATTGTTCAGATTTATGCTACGTTTCCAACGAATTAAGCATCACCAGGATCTGTAAGTCTACGACAAGACCTCCATCAACTTTTCTTCCCACTCATCTCTGTAGGTTACTCGTCTATTCAAGATAACCCAAGCAAAACGTATTTTTCCATCTAATACTACTACTACCAGCTTTACCTTCTTTTATATTTCTACATGTTAAAAATTGAATATTAAAAAATAATATGCTAAACGCTAATTTAACGAATCCTCCTGTTCACGATGGTAGCGACCCAGGGAAGGGCGGCCCGAGGGAGCGACGCACGCTACCGCGTGCAGTGAGGGGCCTCCCGAGCCCCGTCAAGGTATCAGTCTATCTATGAACATCCATGCAACCTCCTTAAGAATGATCATGTTCTTCTACACACACACACACACACACACACACACACTTCAATAGCAACAATGTATGAGAGCACGTTACATTCTACATCCTCTTATTTATTTATTTTTTTTTTTTTTGTACAAGCAGCAAAACGTTTCAATATTCAGCGGATGTACAAGTGGCATCTCTTCACAAGATACAGTCCTGTTCTCTGTGCCGCTCCATTACCTCCAGCCTCCGCTCGCTCCACACCACGCCATGAACTGCACCCACACACCAGTCTCTCCTTTCCATTCACATATTATACGCAGCGCCTTGTGATCTGGTTGGTAAGGCGCCAAAATACTAACTGATCAATCAGGTAAGGTGTACATCCTATACCTGGCCAAAAATTCAACCTTCCCCATTCCGGCTGAAAAGTACGGAGTATTTATCTTGAATATTTTACTTTCCTTATCGTCACATCACAAGGCTCGTCGCAGCTGTTACTTCCGCTTCTTGACAATGCCATTTCCACTTTTATACAGCCTCCTTTTTTCTTTTTTTTAAGATTCGCCTATCACACCAACGTCCTGTTTACAAAGAAACCTAAACCAGACAGATATCTCGCGTTAGGTCTTCCTGTTCGTCTTTCACACACTAAGAGATGCAACATGTACAGTACCTCAGCCTCCTCCCTCTTCCTCTTGCCCTGATACTCTTCTACCTTCCTGGTTTGCTTCTGATAATGAATGATAAGTTGTATTCTGAGTTCAGTCTGTCTCCGCTCGACGTCAAAGATTAATCTTGATTCATTTTTTTTTTTCTTCTAGTCTGACTCATTGACTAATCTATGGGTCACCGATAGATGCTTTATTCTCAAAACGACTAAAAGCTTCGTGCAATGTTGGTTAGTCAAAGTCGCCGATTTTATATGCATGTTATTTCTTGGTTAATCAAGGCTTAGTAGACTTTTGTTTATTTCTGCTGTTCGAGTTTCGTGTCCCATAAGCATACATAAGAAGGAAGAAGGAAATGAATCTTGATGAAGGATACATGTAAATATGTCACCAACACGCAAAATCAGTAAAGAGCGTGCACAACACACGCACACACACACATTAATCAAGCAGCTGGTGTTTCCTTGTGTCTGATATTTGTACTACAAAAGCTCAAAAGATGTAATCCTTTGTTCTGTGCTGTGCTGTGCTGTGCTGTGTGTGTGTGTGTGTGTGTGTGTGTGTGTGTGTGTGTGTGTGTGTGTGGTGTATGTGTCGTCGCAGCCTCAATCCCAGCGTTACTGTTCACCAGCACACCATGAGCACCATCAATTCTCCATGAGCGTAGTACGAATTCGCATGGTGAGGACGTTGCGTCACCTGAGGTGTGCAGGAAGGCAGGTGAACTGGATAAGATGAGGCAACCCAGAGGAGGGAATGGTCGGCGATGAGGAGACCGCCGCCGCCCTGCTGGCCACGTCACCACACAGCAATGCAGCTGTAACGCGTGGCTGTTATTTGGTCTCCTACACCCAATAAAGTTGTGCACGTACAGCACAGATTTCCCTACCACTAAGTTTGTTAAACTGCAGGAGTAGGTTAGAGACAGGACTGAGCAACATCAACCTGTGTACCAGTGTGTGCAATGAATGAATGACGAAAATTGTGTGCGTGTAATGCAATATATATATATATATATATATATATATATATATATATATATATATATATATATATATATATATATATATATATATATATATATATATATATATATATATATAAGTGTGTGTGAGTGACGTAAGATTGTTTATATATATATATATATATATATATATATATATATATATATATATATATATATATATATATATATATATATATATATAGATAGATAGATAGATAGATAGATAGATAGATAGATAGATAGATAGATAGATAGATAGATAGATAGATAGATAGATAGATAGATTGATAGATAGATAGACAGATAGATAGATAGTTAGACAGATACATAGATAGATATATAAATAAATAAAAAATAAATAAATAAATAAATAAATAAATAAATAAATAAATAAATATATATATATATATATATATATATATATATATATATATATATATATATATATATATATATATATATATATATATATATATATATATATATATATATATATATATATGTGTGTGTGTGTGTGTGTGTGTGTGTGTGTGTGTGTGTGTGTGTGTGTGTGTGTGTGTGTGTGTGTGTGACATAAGTGTTTGCTCGCGCACACGGCAGCAGCAGCAGTGAGCAATAAGACTCAAAAAGAACGCATGGCTCTCTCTCTCTCTCTCTCTCTCTCTCTCTCTCTCTCTCTCTCTCTCTCTCTCTCTCTCTCTCTCTCTCTCTCTCTCTTACGTGCTGTTGACAGCCAAGGCAGTTACATCTTCTGTTGGCAATACTGTAGTACAACACAGTCTTCACTCGCATGTGGATAGATGGTGCCGTAGCCACCACACTCCGTGAACACACACACACACAAATTATATATATATATATATATATATATATATATATATATATATATATATATATATATATATATATATATATATATATATATACTTTGCAGGTAAAATGAGTGAATCTAATCATATTTCGGGAACGCAAATCATTGTAGTGTTTCCTAGGTATCTCGCGCGGGGGAGCTGCTCGCCGTGACAAAGCTGTAGCGCCGCGACGGACACCCTGCTTGGGATGGGATGAAGCTGGCCGCCTGCCGCCCGCCGGTAGCGGTCACGGACAGTCCGTCACCCCCCTTAACCCGGACAGTGCTGAGTCTTCAACATCAAATAGCATGGTTATAACGGATACACGGAGGATTAACTATACTTCCAGATGTTGCATTTTTGTATGATTTTTTTTTTAGGCAACTCTCGAGAATACGAATAATGAGCCTAAGTGTTTTCGTGTTATGTTGTCTATCAGTGGACGCAAGAGCTGCAAGCCTCAGTCGTGTGACTTAAATAAAGACAAAACAAGAAGGGACTGACTTGTGGATCGTGATAACCTAACCTCCCTGACTCCTTGGTGCGTGCATAGTGATTCCGTTGCTTTGAGGCGGCGAGCAGCACGCGTCGCCGAGACAGGGGCATACCTACCTTCCAGCCGGCGGAGGAGTTGGAGTCGCCCTTGTCTTTGAAGTAAGGGATGTTGGCCACCACCCAGTCGTAGATCTGAGCGAGGGTGAGGCGCCCGTCTGGTGTTGACGAGATCGCTGCCGTGATGAGATCGGCATAGCTCATGCCGCCCCAAGCATTCCTGCGAGTGCTGACGCCTTTCTTGGCGTTGCCGTTAGGAGGCACCGCGGCAGTCTGAGGGTCCATGGGGCACCCGCCGCTCTCACCCACCACTGGCTGCTGCTGGCCAGGGTGGTGGGAGGCGAGAGACACGGGGGGAAAGAAGTGTGAGGAGGATAAGTCATCCTGAAGGGGCGGGGGCCACGTGTTGCAGCGGCCCCGGGGTATGACATCCGCCTTACAGTCCATGAAGTTAAGGCGTCCCGCAGAGTGACAGAGGCGCTCAGTGGCCAGGACAGGTTTCTTTCGTCCCTCCCAGTCCCCAAATACACAAACGCACACAAACACTAACGACAGCAGACAGACAACCAGGGCTAAGGATGGAGGTTCAGGCCCCCTAAGTCCCCTCTATGTCGTTGCCCTTCATAACACGACACATAGCACAACTACACTAGACACGGACACCACGCAGTATTACTAATCATTCTCCTACTCTCAGACAAGAGTATTGCGACGTGAGAAAACATAGAGGAAGTCAGCAAAAGTTTCAATTATAATTACAATGTCCAGCATGCCATGGAAGGTGACTCAGGGAAAGCGAGCATGACAGAGTCTGCGAGCGTGTGGAGCACCGACGAACGCGCTGACGTTCCCTCACGCGTCCACACGACACTGGCTCGTCGCCCAGCCGTGAGCCGTCACTGCTAACTTGCTGCTCCGCCCACCAGGGCGGCGCCACCACACGAAGAGGCCTGCACAGGTGAACTCAATGAACGGCCATCATGCACCTGTCGCAGCCGCTACAGCGCTGCTCTGGATATTGCCAAGGCGGGCTGGTGGGGTTTACGAGCGTCCCGGTAGGTAGCACCACAACACTGAGCAGGGGAGTCATCAGCCGCCATGCCTCCGCGGGCAGGATGCGATACACCTGCATCAAGGTGGAGTCAGCCATTAACATAACTCCGTCCAGCACACCTCGCAAAGGTGAGAGGTGGCTCACGAAACACTATGACAAAGATCAAATTCCTTTGTTTTACTGACTGCTTCACCCAAAGATACAAAGTCGCGACAAGAGGGAGGAGTCATAATATGATTCAGAGTTCGAACTACTTGTTCGGAGTCTCTGTGACGAGCAAGGAACTGGTTCAAGAAAAGATAAGAAAACTTTCTTGATTGATTTTACAAAGCGTTTACCTTCCCCGCACTCATGGTTTGAACAGCGGAAATTGCATATTTACCCGCGGTAATCTAGGGAGAATTACCCCACAAACTTGAGGCTGTGAGCCGTCCAACGACGCCTCCCCTCCCCCACCACCACCACCCTCTCATGCTCTCCTGAGGCAGCCGAGACCACCTGCGCTACCACAGGAGAATACACCCAACCAGTGTTCCCAGAACCAGATGCTGAACGCTTGAAGAGATTCAGCTGGCTCAAAATTCTAAAAAATCCGTTGTGTGGATATTTCTAATTTTTGCCTTCATACTCCGCAGCCAAAAGAATAATTCACGTCTGCTGGTCTGAATCAGATGCAGCAGCATGTTTTCATTTCACTCGTTCTGGCCACCATGAACAGGCCAGGGAGACAAAACTGAGCGAGACAGCGTGGGTGGGTTTACTCCTGAACTCTGTCTAACAGCCAGGCGACCACAGCCATGTATGGATATAAGACTGACGTGCTTGTTCTCACTGACTGGTGAATAACAATCTGAGCCAAGGCCACGAGGCGCCTGTGTGATCCTGCTTTGCAACGCTAACACCAACACTAGGTAAACTTTCTCACTCTTCCTGATTTATTTTTTTTTTTTCTAATACGTAGATGCCGAGGTCATCTGACACGTATGAACTGTTAGTGAAAAAAAAAAATAGTAGATATAATAACTATCATTATCATCAGCAGCATTATTATCGTTACTACAATTAGCATTATTATAATTTTCATCATAAGAAAATTCATAGCATAGCAATTGATGGCGGGCAAAAATCTTCTTGGAGGGATATCAGAGGAATGGCCTGGAAAAGACGGGCAACTGAGAGGAGTGCAGAAGGCTGGGTGAAAGGCCAAGAGATCCTGCATTCCCTATAACTTGGCTGGGAGTGGCTGCTGCTGCTGCTGCTGCTGCTGCTGATGATGATGATGAAGATGATGACAGTTATCAACGTTGATGCACCATATGCTGTACACACACAGACACACACACACACACTCTCTCTCTCTCTCTCTCTCTCTCTCTCTCTCTCTCTCTCTCTCTCTCTCTCTCTCTCTCTCTCTCTCTCTCTCTCTCTCTCTCTCTCTCTCTCTCTCTCTCTCTCTCTCTCTCTCTCTCTCTCTCTCTCTCTCTCTCTCTCTCTCTCTCTCTCTCTCTCTCTCTCTCTCTCTCTCTCTCTCTCTCTCTCTCTCTCTCTCTCTCTCTCTCTCTCTCTCTCTCTCTCTCTCTCTCTCTCTCTCTCTCTCTCTCTCTCTCTCTCTCTCTCTCTCTCTCTCTCTCTCTCTCTCTCTCTCTCTCTCTCTCTCTCTCTCTCTCTCTCTCTCTCTCAAAGTAGCAATGCCCACACTTTCTTGATTCTCTTTCACATAAACATTTGCAACTAAAGTCCTGCATGAAATTTCCTCGTTGCTTCTCTCATGATCTGCCACAGTATGACAACAGCAGTGTCTAAACCTGCTAATGTGTCCCCATCATCTTTCAAATTATTGTTCTGCCTTCAGTTTCATTCCCATGTCCCTCTAGCACACAATATGGCTATCAATTCAAGTTCTAATTCTTACCACCTTCAGATTTTCTCCACCACCTTACTCCGAATTCAGATTTTTTTTTTTTTTTTCATGTAGGAGGGGCACCGGCCAAGGGCAACAAAAATCCAATTAAAAAAAAGGTCTAATGAGATGCCGATCCCTGAATGGGGTCCAAAGCGATAGACAAAAATTGAAGGATAAGTGTTTCGAAACCTCCCTCTTGAAGGAATTCAAGTCATATGAAAATGGAAATACAGAAGCAGGCATGGAATTCCAGTTTACCAGAAAAAGGATGAATGACTGAGAATACTGGTTAACTCTTGCATTAGAGAGGTGGACAGAATAGAGGTGAGAGAAAGAAGAAACTCTTGTGCAGCGAGACAGCGGGAGGAGAGGAGGCATGCAGTTAGAAAGATTAGAAGAGCAGTTAGCATGAAAATAGTGGTAGAAGATTGCTAGAGATGCAACAGTGCGCGATGAGAAAGAAGCTAAAGACAGTCAGTTGGAGGAGAGGAGTTGATGAGAAGAAAAGCTTTTGATTCCACCCTGTCTAGAAGAGCGGTATGAGTGGAATCCCCAAGGCATGTAAAGCATACTCCATACATGGACGGATAAGGCGGATAAGGCCCCTTTACAGAGTTAGCAGCTGGGGACAATGGGGGGTGAGAAAAACTGGCGGAGACGTCTCAGAACGCATGATTTCATAGAAGCTGTTTTAGCTAGAGATGAGATGTGAAGTTTCCAGTTTAGATTACAAAGTAAAGGATGTTCAATGCAGAAGAGGGAGACAGCTGAGTGTTAATGAAGAAGAGGGGATAGTTGTCTGGAAGGTTGTGTCGAGTTGATAGATGGAGGAATTGAGTTTTTGAGGTATTGAACAATACTAAGTTTGATCTGACCCAATCAGAAAGTTTAGAGAGATCAGAAGTCAGGCGTTCTGTGGCTTCCCTGCGTGAGCTGTTTACTTCCTGAAGGGCTGAACGTCTACGAAGAGACGTGGAAAAGTGCAGGGTGGTATCATCAGCGTAGGAGTGGATAGGACAAGAAGATTGATTTAGAAGATCACTGATGAATAATAGGAAGACAGTGAGTGACAGGACAGAACCCTGAGGAACACCACTGTTAATAGATTTAGGAGAACAGTGACCGTCTACCACAGCAGCAATACAACAGTCAGAAGAGATGAAGTTACAGAGAGAAGGATAGAAGCCGTAGGAGGGCAGTTTGGAAATCAAAGCTCTATGCCCGATTCTATCAAAAGGTTTTGATATGTCTCAGGCAACACCAAAAGTTTCAGCAAAATCTCTAAAACAGGATGATCAAGACTCAGTAAGGAAAGCCAGATGACCAGTAGAGCGGCCTTGATGGAAAACCATACTGGCGATCAGATAGAAGTTTTTGAAGTGATAGATGTTTAAGAATCTTCCTGTTCAGGATGAATTAAAAAAACTTTAGATAAGCAGGAAATTAAAGCAATAGGATGGTAGTTTCAGGGATTAGAACGGTCACCTTTTTTTAGGAACAGGCTGAATGTACGAGGTAAACTTCCAGTAAGAAGGAAAGGTAAATATTGACAGACAGAGTTGAAAGAGTCTGACTAAGCAAGGTGCAAGCACGGAGGCGCAGTTTTGGAGAACAATAGGAGGAACCCCATCAGGTCCATAAGCCTTCCGAGGGTTTAGGCCAGCGAGGGCATGGAAAATATCAATGCGAAAAATTTTAATAAGTAACATAAAGTAGTCAGAGGGTGGAGGAGAGAGAGGAACAAGCCCTGAATCATCCTAGGTAGAGTTTTTACCAAAGATTTGAGCGAAGAGTTCAGCTTTAGAGATAGATGAGATAGCAGTGGTGCAATCTGATCGAAATAAAGGAAGGAGAGAAGAAGAAGCAAAGTTATTGGAGATGTTTTTGGCTAGGTGCCAGAAGTCACGAGGGGAGTTAGATCTTGAAAGATTTTGACCACTTCCTATTAATCAAGGAGTTTTTGGCTAGTTGGAGAACAGATTTGGCATGGTTCCGGGCAGAAATATAAATCCCATGAGATTCTGGTGATGGAAGGCTCAAGTACTTTTGGTGGGCCACCTCTCTATCATGCATATTACGAGAATAGGCTGTGTTAAAGTAAGGTCTGGAAGGTTCAGATCGAGAAAAAGAGTTAGGAATATACGCCTCCGTACCAGACACTATCACCTCTGTTATGCGCTCAGCACACAGAGACGGGTCTGACATAGAAGCAGTAGTCATTCCAAAGAAAATTAGCAAAATACCTCCTCATGTTCCCTCCAACTAGCAGAGGCAAAACGCCAGAGGTACCTCCGCTTAGGGGGATCCTGAGGAGGGACTGGAGTGATAGGACAAGATACAGATATGAGATTGTGATCGGAGGAATCCAACAGAGAAGAGATGGTAACAGCATAAGCAGGATTAGAGGTTAGGAAAAGGTTAAGAATGTTGGGAATGAGCATATTTACTCTTTATTATCTGTATGGTATACATTGGAGGTGATGTTCACGAAAAAAAAAAAAAAAAATCTTTCAAATTAAACAAAAATTAAAGAATGAAGAAACCTGCTTTTGTTTCATTCTTATACTGTAGGGAAACACCCCATAGTGGTGGCTTCCACTCCCTCCCTCTTCATTCCCTTAGTTGGCTTTGGGCAGGAAGCGCGGACACAAGACACTCAACAATGAGTCTCAAGGGCATGAGTTCCAAAAATCGCTCGCTTAACAAGAGTGCCAAAGTTTATTTACCTGCTTGATTGATTAGCTTATTAACAAACTGATTAATGATATAATGATTCATTATTAAAAAATCGGATTACAGCTCTGTCGATTCCCCTTCACAAATCTATTTAGAGGATTTCATTGTTTACCACCACATCTGGCTATCATGTTCCTTTCCTCAGGTGGCTGCGGAAACCTTTCAAGTGACCAGTTTTCTTAAAGAGGCCGCCCCATACGAGTATGTTATCGTGTGTTGCGATAGTATTACGATGCTAACTTTCATCTTCTTTCAATTGCTTCCTTTTGTGATCACCGCAGCTCATCATCCACCTCCACCTTATTTTGTCTTCTGTTACACCCATCACCCACATGTCTACCTTCACTACTGCCATAATGTCTTTCTCTTTAGTGTTCCTCTCTTCCTCCTGCCTGGTGGCTCCACCTCCTCCTCATCTCTCCTCTAAACACGGTAACATCACCTCAGTCTCGCCTCTAACTTTATCACCAAACTAACGTGTATGTGTTATCCATCTTATATTACGACGTATTAACATTTATAATACTGACTTTTTTTCCGCTTTGAGAGATAAACATGGCGGCAGACCTTTTTTTAACCAACGAGAGAGACGTCTTGCTTCTTGAGGGCACTGGAGAGGCTGTCTGTCCCCCCCCCCCCCCTAACCAGTCAATATCAACATCAGTGGTTCCAGTGGAGGACATCATCTACCAAGACTGACTGACTGACTGATTGATACTCTCTCTCTCTCTCTCTCTCTCTCTCTCTCTCTCTCTCTCTCTCTCTCTCTCTCTCTCTCTCTCTCTCTCTCTCTCTCTCTCTCTCTCTCTGCCGCCAGTACAGAACACATTCCTTGCTACTGGAAGGAACGCATACTTATACTGAAATATACAGTTTATCACTTCATAACGACATCTTACACATTTTAGACGCAAGAATCTATAATCTTTCTCCAAATCGAGCAAAATTAGGAAGGATCGCCAGATAAACTTGCTATATCAGAAATTTTACCCTTCACTGGCGGAGCAAAAAAAAAAAAAGAAAAAAGAAAGAAAGAAGGAAAAGAAAAAAAAATCGTGCAAAACTGGAAATAAACTACACGGTGCTGTTTGGACAAGTTTTTTGGAGGCTACGCAAGTGGGAAGAGAAGACGAGAAACTCACTTGAATCTTTAGCCTGGCTCATCCCCCTCCTCGTCGCTCAGTCGTAAAAGTGAACACTGAGCGTGAGAACCACAATGTTGCCTTCAGTAAACGACCTGATAACGCAAGGCAGCAGAGAACCATGGTGGGCAGGGATGGATGAGAATTGAGACAATCTTCTACTTTTTTTTTCTTGATCTTGCTTTCTATTTTTTTTTTTCGTTTTTTTTCATCTCCCCCTCTTCTTCCTCCTTTTCCTCCTCTTCTCCTTTTGACCTCTTCTAGTTTATATCGTTTTTAGGTCTTATTTGATCCTGATTTTGATTCCCCGGGACGCCCACTTCACTATCAACTTCAAACAAGTGTAGAAAACTAAGCCACAAAGGTATGTAGTAGCAAACGGAATCAGAGCACCCATAGTTCACTCCAACAAAGGACAGCCTTGTTTCAACGCACACCACCACAGTTCTTCGAGGCTTTTCGAGTTTAATCTTTTCGTAGCATTTTCTTTTCATCAGGTCAGTGAGGTCATCTTTTCCTGATAGTCCATGTGGGCAATTATGTAAAATTATTCCAGAGCAGTGACAAGTCGTGGAAACTGAAAGAATAAGCATAGCGGCACAAGATGTCCGTTCTGCTGACAACGATATTTTACAAGTAGTGGCAGGATATTTTGTCTGCAGTTCCTTTCAGCGGGGAAGCATTCTGTCAAAACCTGACGACGATGGCATAGAGAAGCAGGACCTCAAAAATGTTCTTAAGTCGAACATCCGGAAGGTTTCATTGCAAAGGCTTACGTTTTCTCACCAAGGTAAATGAAGTGAATATTTCAAGGATGAATGTACGATTATAATACTGTGGCCCATAATTGTGGTCGTGATAAAAATGATGATGATGATGATGATGATGATGATGATGATGATGATGATGATGATGATGATGATGATGATAATGATGATGATAATGATGATGATGATGATGATGATAATGATGATGATGATGATGATGATGATAATGATGATGATGATGATGAGGAAGAGGAGGAGGAGCAGGAGAACGAGAAGAAAATGGTGTGTGTGTGTGTGTGTGTGTGTGTGTGTGTGTGTGTGTGTGTGTGTGTGTGTGTGTGTGTGTGTGTGTGTGTGTGTGTGTGTGTGTGTGTGTGTGTACATACGTGCCCGATCAGAATACCACGCTCTCTGCGCTGTAAGAGTCATTTAAAGGTTTCCACTCCTGCATAATATTCCCTTCACATGTTTCAGGTTTTAGTGGCTGGAGAGCGGTGGGAAGGGAGGCGGAGGGAAGGGCAAGGGAGAGAGGGAGAGGGAGAGGAGCCAGTGGTGATGACTGGCTCGGGTGCATGCAACAGCCGGCCAGACTATCGCTTCATCTTCGAAAGGCACATAAAACTACTACTTTTACTTCGTTAGAAAACAACAACTGATAAGATTATTACGTCCATTTCACTAGAACATAACGACTCAAAAACACATTAAAAACAAGGTTGTAACCTGTCTATTTACGGTGCGGAGGACGAGGAAGAGGAGGAGGAGGAGGAGGAGGAGGCGGCCAGACCAGGTATAGATAGCAGGACAGGTAGGATGAGGTGCAGGTGCGACGAGTCGGCCTCCTCTTCACATGTTATTACAGACCCGTCACCTCCATTTTACAGCGCCGCACCAACAGCCGTAAAGCGAAATTAATGCCCGTATTTGTGTGCTTTTTGTGCTGTTGCTGTTATTGCTGATGCTTGGTGCGGCCGGGAGATGTTTGAAGGCTGGGGATGCCCTTACCGCGACTGCAAGAATGATTATCGTTGTTGTTGTTGTTGTTGTTGTTGTTGTTGTTGTTGTTGTAGCAGCAGTTGTTGATGTAGTAGTACTAGTAGTTGTAGTTGTAGTTGCTGTTCTAGTTGTTGTTGTTGTTGTTGTTGTTGCTACTGCTGTCGTAGGTGATGGTGGTTGTGGTGGTGGTGGTGTTTATTATCTGTGGTGGTGCCCTGCCATTGTGCTGTTGTTACTGCTGGCTGGTAATTGTCGTGAAGTGCAGTACACAGTGGTGGCAGCTTCGCGCGATGCATTACACGCCTTCCGCTTAACCTTCCCTCAGAATAACGAGAACCCGTGGTTTCTAAACGCTCTGTTCTCTCACCACGACAGTTTTCAAAGCCCACAGAGGCAATAAGCCGGTTTTCAAGAATGTTTCTCCTGTTAATAATTAAGAAAAGTAGTTAATCTGTCACTAAGACCGTAAAAACCGCTCTTAAAAACTCGAATTTGGACTAAAGTCTTTTGATTGTATAGTGAAGATGCCGCGAAGAGTTTCAGAATACGCGCCCGAAAGCTGATAGTAATGTAGATTAATAATACCTCAACATATTTTCACGGATTAATTTATCAACCTCAACTCTACCATAGCTGAACCAATCTCGGGTAAGACGTGACATCCATTGCTGATGTTACGCAGACCCGCCTCACAAAACACTGCCACCATCAGAAGATACCAGACAGTGTGTGCCGCCTGGTATTATTACTGTCTTAGTGCTTTGCCGGCCGTCGCTCTGCCCGTCACTATCACCGAAGGGTTTACTGATAGCGTGACACGTATGAGATTATATTTACACACACATTCGTAAAAAAAAAAAAAAAAAAAAGGGTGAATGAATAAATGGCGACACTAGGTAGGAGTAACTGAAAGAAATAATAAGCCTATAAGCCTCATCCCCGCCTAACCTCTTACCCTGTGCTAGCGTTACCCTGTGGTAGCCGTGGCAGAGTAGTGTTACGTGTTAATTCAAATTTTTGTTGCATAACTTGCCTAAAATCATCTAAAATTGACCCTACCTAGTCTAAATGATCTTCGGAATACCACCCGTATGTACTGCCGGCTGCACTAAAACCTCTGGCAGTCCTGCTCCATAAATTCAGTAGCGACGTGTGTCACCTCCCACCTGATGAAGACTGTTGGTTTCCAGTGATAAGTTAAGCCTCCGTAAAACAAAGCCTTGACCCTTCATCCACTTGACTTGCCCCACCTGGTCCATCCCCCGTCCACTCCCATGATCAGTACGTCCTCCCTTCATTCCCCTCACCACCACCATCACCAGCTTCTCTCTTCCTCCTCCTTCACCTCCCCAATCTCTTCCATCCCTCCACCCCTACCACTACTAATACCACCATCTACTCCCCCTCCTCTTCCTCCAATGGGAAATTTCTGAGAAGTGACCGTCACCGGGTGGCAGTAGTGAGTCAGAAGTTACAAGCAATTTCGTTTTTTTTTTTCTTTTTATCGATCCCTATCAATGTATTTGGCGCATTTGAATTTTTTACACCATTCCTGAGTAGTAAGATAGGTAAAACTCTTCTGTATCCACGAAAACCAATACAGGAGTTGCTTTTCTGAAGTGTATGGAATATTAGTAATGTTTGGTCGTCCATACTTCTTTTAAGCAGGGACACTATACGTACTGTACCAACATATGAAACGTATTAACGCAAACATACGTAAATAGTAGGCAACATGTCTATGCCACCTAAATTACCAGATTGCGTAGAACAAATTCTTAGTATTTGGAAACAATTTTCAACCGGAAGTCAATCAGCACTTTATTTGAGTCTAAAGTGACTTGGCGAGAATGGTCGCGGCGGGTTAAACCAAAACAAACACCATGTATACTGCAGGGCACAGGAATGTGACTGCACGGTCTACACGGACTATCCCACTCCTTGATACGGCCAATAGAACCTTCAACATAATTTACCTGAGTAGTGGCAGCAACGTACGCTGTTGTCCTCCATGAAGTGCCTCGGCTTCTACTGGACGCTACCTGCCTCTCCTAACAGCAGCTATCCACCGCTTCCTCAGCTCAGCTCCACTACCAAGTTTATGGCCACCAGAAAGACACACAAAGTACACAACACGCTGATGGCATGGCTGCAAATCCTCGTTGTCACCTGAGGGAAGTTTGTTTTGGTTTGAACGGCGGTGCCCACTCTCGCAATGACGATCGCTTCCGGAGTTGAGAGAATCGCTGCATGAAATGACTATATCCATTTATCACGATGCTATTGACTATGGCTTGATATATTAAATAGTACCGCCGTATTTCTTATATTTTTAAATTTGTAAATCAAATAGTTCATAGACTTGCGCTGTGCCGTATCTAAGAATAGTGATTATACCTGCCGATGTCGACAGAATATGAACCTTTGCTATTTTCTTTCGAAATTATCAAATCAAAATAAGAACATTTCTGTAAATGTTTCCGCAAAAATGTTTATTGATAAATACTGCATGCATTTGCATGCACATGGAAATTACAGTAAGAAGATTTTAAATTACGTGAGTGAAAGACGTGGCACAGTTGAGACATCTGGTGGCTGAGCTTATCAAATGCCTCATTACTTTTTGACTGGCTAATTCTGTTATCCGATCATCCTCTCCTCCTTTCCTCCTCCTCCACCTCCACTTTCCCTTTCACTACCATCACCACAACACAACAATCATCCTCTCCTCCTCCTCTACCTCCCCTCCCCCTTTGCCCACATCACCACCGCCACCACAGCTACCTCCTCCCCTTCTTCCTCCTCCTTCTCCTCCACCCCCACTTACCTTTTACAAGCTAGTTCTGTTATTACCTCCTCCGATCCCTCTCTCCTCCCTACAGCACTCCACTCTCTTCTTCCTCCCTCCCTTCTCCATCACCTCACCTCTCCCTTTCCCCACTCTGTCTACCACCATATTTTCCTCCCTCTTTGCCAATATTTCCTCCTCTTCCTCCTCCGCCGAGATGATAGTATAGTGGTGCGTGAGATGATGAGGGACGCACTGATCATGGGATGGGCGAGGGATGGATCACGTGGGACAAGTCAAGTGAGTGGAGGCTCAAAGCTTAGTTTTGAGGCGGTTTAGCCGATCATTGAACAACAACCCTTCGTCAGGCAGGGGAGGACACACATCCCTCCTGCATACAAGGAACAGGACTGGCAGATGTTTTACTGCAATCACCTACAAAGTATCTTAAAATACACAAAACAGTTAAAAAATTACACGGAATCATCAGAAATGTGCTACCCAAACTGTCTGAATCCATACAAGTTACCAAAACAAAACAATATGTTACCGATTTAACTAAAACCACGCAAATAATCCTAAAATTTCGAAAAATCTGTTACCCAATCAACTTAAAACACCCTGTTTAACGTAACCTCGCATGTTACTCGGTTCATTTTTATTACGTTAGCAACTCCGGTCAGTCAGAGTTACCTGTTGAATGAGAGCAAAAATAAGGCAGCACTGTAACCACTATAATCAAACCACCTCATTGTACCGCAATAAACAGCTATGTATGTTAAGGGTACTCACGCCCCTCAATATAAGAAAAAAATAAATAAATAAATGAAAAATAAAAACGATTACAAGTAGACAGATAAAAATGAATGAATAAATCAATCAATAAATAAAGTGCACACATCCATACACACATACATGCATACATACATCCCTACGTACTGTACTATTATTATAGGTACTATTATACCTAATATTATACTAATGCACATACGTAAATCAGTTAAATATGTGGCTCTACATATATACGAAAGAATGTGTAAGTGTATACGCAAGTGAAATACCTAAAAAATACATAAAAAAGCTCAACGGGTCAATTGATATATGAAATAGCTGACGAAATTAAAAGATGGATAAGAAAGTATACCGAAAAAATCCATTAAAAAAAGAAAAAGGAAAAAGGAAACACGGAAATATAAAAGTAAAAATGGAATGTAAAAAAAAAAATAAAAAAAATAAATGAGAGAAAATGTGAAGAAAAATAAAAAATGTGTGTGAGAGAGAGAGAGAGAGAGAGAGAGAGAGAGAGAGAGAGAGAGAGAGAGAGAGAGAGAGAGAGAGAGAGAGAGAGAGAGAGTCCTGTTAGCACCCACTCATCGTCCCTTACTCAGATTTTTCTCTTGGACAGCACACGAGGGCGTTAAGACTCAAAATAACCAGGTTTCACATTGTGTACCTGAGACAGACGACGGGCGAGGCGGGGAACAAACTCGTACAATCACAGTCTGAAGTTGGCTTACACTACACTCCTCTCCACTCGTTCATCCTCGGTCTTAAATTCTCTGGAGTGGTGAAAATTCGTAAGTTATCAAGTCTGTAAGTCAACAAACCAGGGGAATTAAGAATATCAAGACATAAGAAAATAAGGTAAGCTACAAGAGACCATCAGACCTACACGTGGCAGTCCCTACATGAAGCATACCTACTTATTCCCTACCAATTCTCCTCATCTTTAATTAATCTAATCTAATTTTAAAGCTCTCTTATAATTATTGAGTCTCTGTTCCATTCATCTACCACTCTATTTGAGAACCTAAGACTGAGGGAGACCGCGGTACACAGTGAAAGTGAGTGCAGGCTTAACTTTCAGCTAGATTCACCCACATGAGAACTGCCCTCCGTCACGCATCAAGGGTGACGCAGCAACTATGGTGGGGATAATAGATGGAAATAGGTAGTTACTTTTATACAGGGTCTGTCATGTGTAGGCCTGATGGCGTCTTGCAGCTTCCCTTATTTTCTTACTTTTTTTTTTTTCACCTACTATACAATGACTGTACGATCCAAGATTATCCCCGATCCACTAATTGATATAAAGTAGTAGGTCTCTCAGTGTTGTTCTTATACCTTAATACCTTTTCTTTTCTTTTTTTTTTTTTTCCTTTTCATGATGAAGGAGGAATGAGTTAGGTGTGGAGGCATTAGAGGTTTCGGATCGATGAAGAATGGAATGGAATGGAATGAAAGACAGTTTGTTTTAGCGGTATTTATGTTCTCTCTCTCTCTCTCTCTCTCTCTCTCCATATCATCTTTCATGCCCTTTTAATTAAACCCTTCCTAACGTTATTTTCATTCATATTTACCTATAAGCTTCTCATGACCTTTTTTTGTTTGCTTTTCTTTGACGTAAAATTTCATTTTCTTTTATCTCAACCATCTCTCTTATACTCCACATTCATTTTTTTTCTTTCCTATTTACACGTTCCTCTGATTTTCTTTGTCCCTTTCTTATCTTATGTAACATTTTTCATTTGTCTTTTTATTCATTCATCTTTTCCCTCATCCTCCCATGGCCAACCTTCCATCTTTTACAGATCTATGCCCACCACCGATCTATTGTCACCAGCACCACCAATGCGTGTCGATTATTATTAAACAACTTTCTCAACTTAATGCCGGAGCTTGTACTCGTGCACTGCCACCAACTCCTAGACGAGGAAGTGTGTGTGTGTGTGTGTGTGTGTGCAGAGAAATGAGTCAGTCGTATATGTAGTTAGTTGCCTGACGTAGTGATATAAGAAGTCCAGTGAATTTAATGTCTTTAAACCTCACGGAAGTTTATCTATGAACTAATGAACTGTTTAGTATTACGAGCTAAAGAAATAGGATATGATAGGTGGAGCTGACAGTCTGATGTACTCTCTTTTCTGAAACTTTGCGGAATATGACGCCACAACTGTGAATGACTGCCTGCACGCAAACTTCCATCTGCGCAATATCTTCCTCCACACTTTATATTATTGCCGACAGTAAATCCATCAGGACAGCGTATCCAGCCCGCCACCAGATCACTTATCACTGTTTGCGCGCCGCCACTCACGCTGTGTTCACCCTGCCATCCTCATCGTCAATAGGTCAGCCCCTTTATCACCACCATTCACTCTGAGGCCACTATCACCGGGAACTCACCCCAACACATCCCCCCCACCACCACCACCACCAATCCCAGGCTTAACCGGCGTGTTTTCCTAATCCCTGCCTTATCTCCGGCCAACCCAGACGAACCCCGGATGCCTAATTATCATCTTGAGTATATCAATGCACGCCTGAAGGTCAAGCACGCGTGCCAGCTTCCGTGATGATGATGATGATGATGATGATGATGATGATGATGATGATGATAATAATGGTGATGCTGGTGATGATGATGGTAATGATGAAAGAAAGGAGGGATAACAACCAAAGATCACACACACACACACACACACACACAGCGAGAGAGAGAGAGAGAGAGAGAGAGAGAGAGAGAGAGAGAGAGAGAGAGAGAGAGAGAGAGAGAGAGAGAGAGAGAGAGAGAGAGGTGAGTGCGTGCGTGCAGTGTTAATTTTGTTTTGGAGCGGCCAGACCCCCACCACTTCCCTTGATGCCGCAGTGTTACTCTCCATAAATCCTGAGCGTCTGCTTCATCCTTTTCCCCTTCCCGCCCATACACACCCCATCACTATTAATGGTGTTACTGTTGCTGTGCTGGTGCTGTCACTGGTGGTGATGGTGGTGGTGAAGGTTTTTCTGCTACTGCTACTACTACTACTACTACTATTGCTACGCCACACAACGACCATCATCTCTCTTGTGCTCTACTGCTCTAATCTTCGCCTTAGTCCCGTGCACTGTGGCATTACCGTGTGTGTGTGTGTGTGTGTGTGTGTGTGTGTGTGTGTGTGTGTGTGTGTGTGTTCTGCCTCAACTTATGTACCATATGATTCGCACTTATTTTTCTTATAAATAAAAAATGTGCCTAGAATTTGTCTCTTCTACGAATATAAAAATAACAGTAGGGGTAGCAGCAGCAGCAGCAGCAGCAGTAGTAGTAGTAGTAGTAGTAGTAGTAGTTGTAGTAGTAGTAGTAAAAATAATAATGATAATAAAAACAAATAGATAAATAAATAATAATAATAATAATAATAATAATAATAATAATAATAATAATAATAATAATAATAATAATAATAATAATAATAATGATAACAATAATAAAACACTTTCAAGGAAGGAACCACTTTATTAAAAAACAACGAGAGAGAGAGAGAGAGAGAGAGAGAGAGAGAGAGAGAGAGAGAGAGAGAGAGAGAGAGAGAGAGAGAGAGAGAGAGAGAGAGAAGCGCAACATCTGGAAGTACCTTAGCACAGACTCTTTTCATGCTCTTTATCTCTCCTTCCTCGCCTCTTCAATGGACCACTACCTTGCCATAAGAGAAATGCATTGTCAGATTTCCAGAAGAGCTAAACTAAGTACACCCGCACAGCACCCACTTAGAGGTATTTGCTGAGAGCCATTAGACCTGGTGTGTTCTGCCGCCAAGACACCCTAATCCGGCGTCACGTGGTATCTGGCTTAACCTCAAATAGCCAGCCCCTAATTTGAGTAATCCTAGAACGCTGAAATGAAGGAAGACTTACACTACAGGCAGTAACATGTTTTGAGGTGCTCGATCATGCCTTTACCTCTTAGTCATGTCTTTCAGTGTTGTGTTCGAAATTCGCAGTAACCTTCTGTGTCTTGAGAAAAAAGTTAATAATTGAAATGCTTAAATTCCTAGTTTACTGGCACCAGAAAGCTTTAATTCCTAGTTAGCTAATGCCAGAAAATCTAAATTCCCAGTTTGTTAGTAAGTTTACGAGGAAGCCTAAATCATCCCACAGACTCAGGAAAAGAGACGCGCCAGGTATCACCAGCTAGAGGAAGTGACACAACTAGAGTTACGAAAGGAAATGAGCGAGCTTCATGTGTGCGATTAACGGGAACTTAATATCTACAGTCTTCGAAAGGTATGATATTTTAGCGGTGGTAGTGATGACGGTGGTGGTGGTGGTGGTGGTGGTGGTGGTGGTGGTGGTTCTTTCGCATATTGAGGAGGAAAAAAATAAAGCCCTCTCAACTTGACGCTTCCAAAAAGTCGAAGAATAAGACAGAATAAGTAAAAGAATAAGGCAAAAAGAAGTCAAAGAATAAGGTAAAAACAAGTCGAAGAGTAAGATAAAAGAAGTCGAAGAGTAAGGCAGAAGTCGAAGAGTAAGTTAAAAGAAGTCGAAGAGTAAAGCAAAAGAAGTCGAAGAGTAAGACAAAAGAAGTCGAAGAGTAAGGCAAAACAAGTCGAAGATTAAGGCAAAAGAAGTCGAAGAGTAAGAAAAAAAGAAGTCGAAGAGTAAGGCAAAAGAAGTCGAAGAGTAAGGCAGAAGAAATCAGCCAGCTAACCTACATAAGTGTCTTGCTATTCCTCCCTCGAAACACGTCAAGTCGCAGGAAAAAAAAAAAAAAAAAAAAAAAAAAAAAAAAAAAAAAAAAACAGAGAAACAGGTACTGAATCCCGGAATTGGTACTGGTGGTAGTCGTGCCGTTAACGGTGATAGTTTCATAATAATCTTCCCTTTTCATTCACTATTCATGCACTACCGCTTTTCATTTCCTTTCTCCTGTTTCTTCTTTTTCTCTGGCGTGTTTATATTCCGAAGCCAGGTAGTCCGTGGTGGAGTGGGTGGATTTTAGGCTTAGAAATAAAATATAAAGGGCCCGAACCTAACCCACCAACGCGGTAATCCTTAATGAGGCGACACGGCGGAGGCTTCACCACATCACATCACGAATAGGCAAAATTTTTAACGAGAGAGAGCGGAGAACACACACACACACACACACACACACACACACACACACACACACACACACACACACACACACACACACACACACACACATAAAAAAGTAATAAATTTCGAGGCTACAGAAAACAATAATACTGCAAGAGATAGTGAAAACTGCCTGGTGGTAGTGGTGGTGGTAGTGATAGTGATGGTGGCGATGGTGGTAGTGGTGGTGGTGAGTCCTTTCCCGTAAACAGTCCAACAGGCTTATATTATATAAAAATTACAAACTTATCTCTGCAGTTTATTCACTATTTGCTGAGTTCTGGCCGGTCTGTGCACGGCGCCGCTGCTGTTGCTGCTTTATTGATGGTGCAGAGATGGAATTCGTGAACTGTTCCTGTCATAGCAATGGTATGTGTGTGTGTGTGTGTGTGTGTGTGTGTGTGTGTGTGTGTGTGTGTGTGTGTGTGTGTGTGTGTGTGTGTGTGTGTGTGTGTGTGTGTGTGTGTGTGTGTGTGTGTGTGTGAGGGGGAGGAAAGATCAGAGACGCAGGGAGAGGTAAAAAAAAGGAAAACAAATGAATGCTAATAGATTTAAAAACAAAATTTGGGAAAATTTTACTCTTTTGAATTGGTGACACCGAAGATATATATATATATATATATATATATATATATATATATATATATATATATATATATATATATATATATATATATATATATATATATATATATATATATATATATATATATATATATATATATATATATATATATATATATATATATATATATATACATCTAAATAATTTTCATTATACTTTTCATAGGAAACTTCATCGCACGGTTCTTTTTGCGCGCATTGAGGCAGATTCATGGATAATTTCGAAAGAATCACTACTTCCACTGAATACCTGAATACCTAAACGGAGACTTCAAGCAACACTAGAAATTATATTCAAAATGGTAACGAAATGCAACCATAATTAATTTCAGTGGAGGAGTTAAACATCATTCCTATCTTCACTGTTTCGTCCCTTTCACTGGTAAACTCTGGCATTCCTACCTGTTTTTGATTAGTGATTACCCTCTTCTCTACGGCCTGAGCTGTTCAAAAGAGGGCTACGAGTATCATCACACCTATAGAGCTAAACTGGTCGACATTTTAAAAAGCAATTAATTTTATGAGTGGCAAGCTGAGTGGTTCTTATATTTTATAGAGGAACTGCCAAGAGTAGATTTAATGGCTTCTTGTAGCTTCCCTTATGTTCTTAAAATGTGATATTTGTTCTTTTCTTTCCCTACTATTGGTGTCATATGTCATCAGTCAGTCAGGCAATCAATCAGTCACTATCCACTAGGACAATCTTCAGACCAGTGACAAACAAAGGCGTGCGTGGCGGCAGGCTCTGTTGGAGGGTGGTGGTGGTAGTGGTGGTGGTGGTGGTGATGGTAGTGTATCTGACGGTGCTGCACGAGTCACACACACAGGGGGCGTTGGCCAATCAGGTGAACACACACACACACACACACACACACACACACACACACACACACACACACACACACACACACACATACATACACCATTAATGTCATATTCTATCAGATTGTTCAAACGTACGTACACATACACACACACACGTACACACGCAGACATACACACAAAAAAGGCCACACACAATACTGCGAGTGAAGGGCATTATGATGAGGGGCGAGCATCAAGTACACTGGTGAGCGGAAACAACTTTCACGCTGCGCTACGTGACTCAACTTTGACTCAGCAAACATGAACTATTTTGATATTTACTAATGACGCGATAAATTATTGTTTTCTGAATAACCCTCGTGGTGTTTTTATTATTTTTTTATCAATTTTCTCGGTCTCCCTTTCCTCCTCCTCCTCCTCCTCCTCCTCCTCCTCCTCCTCCTCCTCCTCCTCCTCCGCCTCCTCCTTTCCTCTCTCACCACAATGTAGGAAATCAATAGTAGTCTACACGCCTCGAAAATACACGGAAATAAAATCTCAGGTTTCAGATCTGTATTTGGAAAGAAATCCCGTGTGACTCAATCCCGGTGGAAGAAATCTGAATGGCAAATCCGATGTCATTACGCGGTTAATTAAAGTCATCTTTCAAGGCGCGGCTCCCCCACGATGGGCTGTATTGTTTTACGGCTCTGCGAGATCTTGGTCCGCCAGCAGACCGAGCCCTCAGCGCAGCCCTCCGCCAAACACCCTCCAGCGCCGCCCCGGAATTGGATCACATTGCAGTGCGGCAAGAAGAGCGTGCCATAAGAATATACTTGCTGAAAAAAGGGCAAATGAAAGCAATCTACATGAAAATTTGGCTGTGTGCTGTCTTAATTTCTTAATTACGATGCAAATGTAATTAACCGTGACTTCTTAAAACTGGAGGCAAGAAGGGCGTATATGCAGCCCCTCCCTGACAGACATAATTATCAGCAAGAGTGGTGCGACGTGTTCTTCCCCGGAGGTGAGGAGCTGCCTCCCTCAAACGGCCGCTGGGTTGGGACGGCCGCCTCCCTATAGCGGCCGTAGGGGGGCGGGCGTCACCTTTCCGCCGTGCTGAGAAGAGGCTACACACCAGAGCTGGGTCTTGGCGCGGTGACGCCAGTGCCTTGTGTTACCTGGGAACGCTGAGGGCTGGGGTGGCGGCCTCCTCTCCCCGGACTGCACTACTTCCACGCCCGACGGGTGGGGATCAGGCTGCCCTCATTTCGCTCTCTGGAACACTGCGGAGACCTTTTCCCAGCGACCACTGAGTTATATATTACCCAAATGGCCTCACACGGAGGTTATTTGCCTAATTTGCTCCTTCGAGGAAAGCTCCTGATGGCGGTGCAGCGGCCGTGACGGGCGGCACGAGTGGCTACCTAATCATTTAACACTCAGATTAAACAAGGAATCGTACACCGCGAGAAAACAATCCTGGCGAAACCTGAAATACGTCCTCAAATTTCTTATATCTCTTTTGAGGGGAAAAACAAAAAAGTGAAGAAGCTCATGTAAGACGAAGTAGCGCTGAACTACAGATCCTTGCCGCTGCTGCTACTCACTCAGCCCCGACACCTGAATGTAAGGAGAGCCAGTGCATTCCAGCGCCGCCGCCCCGCAACATTTAGCCCCGACGACCACGATGAATCCCATAACTAGAGAGAGCAGCACGGCATCACCACACCCAACCGAAATGCTACACTTCATTGAGAGACTGACTGATTTCATACGCGGCAACACCAGGGTCAGAGAGCGCCCCACGACGGCAGTATTGGAAGATGTAAGATGAAATAGGATAGGAGGCAAGCGAGAGAGAGAGAGAGAGAGAGAGAGAGAGAGAGAGAGAGAGAGAGAGAGAGAGAGAGAGAGGAGAGAGAGAGAGAGAGAGAGAGAGAGAGAGAGAGAGAGAGAGAGAGAGAGAGAGAGAGAGAGTTGACTTAAATTTCCACCCTTTGATTGTAAGGATGCCAACGTCATAATTTTCCCTTCCAGCCTGTTGCATTTAAGAGAGAGAGAGAGAGAGAGAGAGAGAGAGAGAGAGAGAGAGAGAGAGAGAGAGAGAGAGAGAGAGAGAGAGAGAGAGAGAGAGAGAGAGAGAGAGAGAGAGAACACACTCGCCAATGTATCGATCCCTTATGTTACACTCATACTTCGATTGATACGCAGCGTTGCACACACACACACACACACACACACACACACACACACACACACACACACACACACACACACACACTCGTCACCTCCGCAGCGTCTCTTTTCCCTTGATGGAACTGAAGCTTTCATTCCGTTGTTTTTTATGGCACACGCTAAGTAGTAATTCTTTTTCTTTACACCCTCTCTCTCTCTCTCTCTCTCTCTCTCTCTCTCTCTCTCTCTCTCTCTCTCTCTCTCTCTCTCTCTCTCCCTCTCTCTCTCTCTAAACCACTGCTCTCACACTGTAAATAATAACATTACACTGCTTTTAACCTTAAAGAATTCCATTAGTAGTGGCTCTTAGCGCTAGGTAAAGGATTAATAGCTATATAAGGCAGGGCTCAGGGAAAGAGGTAATGATATTATAAGGATAAAAGAGAAAGAGGAGGAAAGGGTAAGATGTGCCGGGGAGACCTGCCTGTCTGTCTGTCTGTCTGCTCGCCTGCCTAAAGCCTCACCCTCTACTCTCGTCACCCTCATCACTCACTCACTCATACACTCACCTCTCCTCCTATCTTTCCTCCTGCTTCAGTCGCCAGGTTACGGGGCGGATTTTTTTTTAGCGATTCTCTCAGTGTGTGTGTGTGTGTGTGTGTGTGTGTGTGTGTGTGTGTGTGTGTGTGTGTGTGTGTGTGTGTGTGTGTGTGTGTGTGTGTGTGTGTGTGCGTGTGTGTGTGTGTTTGTGTAAAATAATATCTTACAATCGATCGGTCAAACGTTACGAAAAGGCGTAATAGTTTCAATACAGTTCGCGAAAGATTCTCATTAAACCAGGCCAATCACTTCTTCATTCCGGTCGTTACCGTCTGGAACTCTCCGTCCTTCAGTGCCATCGATAGTATAACAATTACAGCTTTCAAGAACTGATTAGACAAACACTCAGGCTGTAATCGACCAGCGAGATATCATGCGTTATCAAATTCTTTCGAGTGATTTTAAGAAATATTCCTCAGGTTAATATTGAGAATGGGAATGTTTTTGCACAGCTTGATATTCTGGTAATTGTTACAGTGGTGGTAATTCTTATTCTCATTAAAATCTTCAAACATTTCTTCTAGTTGAAGTGCAAGTGCAATGTCTCATGAGTTGAGGAATGCCACGAGCAGGATGAAGGGAGGTGAAGCAATAGGTCCGTATCAGATTTCAGCGGAGCATGTAAGGGCCGAGGAGGAATGGCAGTGGTCTGGTTAGCCAGGTTGTTTAATAGGATCTTGGAAGGCGAGAGGATGCCGGGAGTGTGGAGGAAAAGTGTGTTCCTTCCAATGGGGAACTTTCCGGGGTCGGCCGCCAAGGTATGTATGTGGTAGAACATCTTTCTTGGTCTTTCAACAGTTTAAAAGTTTTCTGTATTAGTAAACTTCCCAAGGATAAAACTATGCTCAACTATGATGTGCTTCGTTACACATCTCTTACATATCACAGCATTACTTAATGGAATCATATACATGAAGAAAAAATAAGTTTACAAAGTGTATGACTTGATGATTTCCATAGACGACTTTTACATATTTTGATACTGTATACTGTATGAGAAGCATATTCACTTTGTTGTATGAAAAAAAAAAAAAAGAAATCCATTCACATCAGGCACGTAAGAATTATTTCACGTGAATGCTAAGTAAAAATTTTTATATAGTATAGTGTCTATTTTTATAATCTGAAATACCAGTTTAAAGCTCGAACGAGGCTCTTTTATCCATTATCTGATTATTGTACTGATAAGTAGAAAGATGGTTCAATTTATCAATAAGGTAACAAAAAATGAGTACACTTTGCTACGTCAGGGAAGCTGAAGACACAATGATAACTTTGTTGACGTGAGCAGAGCCTGTCTACGTGATTCAAAACGAAAGAGTGTAAAGATGTACAAAAATATTAACACAGCCTCATGAAAAGAAGATCAGTCAGTTGCTTTAAGACGCATAACATAGCAAAAGGAAACCAATCTGTCACAACTACGGAAAAAAATAAATAGATAAACTTTAGTATACGGTTATGATCAAACAGATTCTACTTCTAGTGCGCCTGAAGAAGATCAAGTCAAAGCAAGTCAGAATGAGGCAAAGAGTTCCTGCTTTCATGAGTCAACCGTTAAAGAAGTAACGACATTACTGAGTCTTGTACTAATAGGATGGACAGCTGGGATAAGTGTGCATGTTAAGCGAACGTCTTAAAATGACGACCATAAGAGCTCAAGAAAAGCAACACATCAACAGAAAACAAGTGAAAGTTTAGATAATGGGCAAAGTCACAGAAAATTAAGCTGAGTATGTGTGCAGAAAGATCAGAGACACGATTAGGGCACTGCATCACCTGTACAAGTTGGTCACTGAAGGTAGCGAAGTCCAAGGCTTGTTCAGTAATACAGGAAGATGAAACTATCAAACGAAGAATTCAGTAAAGGAAAAAAAAAAATGGATCAATATTAGTTTACTATGGAGGTACTTAAAGAATGTAGCATAGTAGAGGCAGGTGAGATTTGTCAGATACAGGTAAATGTAATGGCGGAGTGTATAATGGGATGGTATTTGGCATCTGTCCATACTTTCCATTATATTCGTGTCGTCATCATACAATTTATAACTTCAGGCGTCCATTCATTAATTTGTTTCCGTTGCTACTCAGGAATTCCTTACATGTCTTATCCCTATCTTGACTGGCTAGAAACACACACATACACACACACACACACAAAGGGCAAGTGACTTAATCGAACAGTGGGGAATTCCGAATACCCAAGGCCGTGAGCGAGTGATATCACTGCCTCCACAGACACTACAGGCAACTTGGGGTTAATAGAATATAATAAATGAAGTGGATGGGAGCACAAAAAGCACGTCTCTCCGTAGACTCCAACACGTGACTGTGGTCCAGTTGTTGCGGCGAGTT
>NC_087171.1:10740766-10745766 GCF_035594125.1 Scylla paramamosain | reverse complement strand
GTCTGTTTGCCTGTCTGCTTGTCAATCTGTCTGTCTGCTTGTCTGTTTGTCGGTCTGTCTGTCTGCTTGTCTGTTTGTCGGTATGTCTGTCTAACTTTCCACAACCAAGAGGCTGAATCCGAGAATAACGGTACCAATATTCGCCGCTGCATGATCAGTAACTCCATGTTCAAAAAAGGTCTCCAAAACTCCGACTTTCAAGAGATGTCAGTTCCAAAACATTTCTTCTTTTATTTTGTTGAAGGACATTCTGGGTCCAACTGCACCTCCAGCACATATACCAGCCTGGAAATACGACTCAAGCCACGTGGCGCTGCACTTCTACACAAACAGGAAAATAAGGGAAGCTGCATAAAGCCATCAAGCCTACAGTTGGCAGTTCCTGCATGGAATATACCTGTCAGTTTCCACTATCATCCTCATCCATACATTTACGAATATATAATCTTCAAAATTTCTTTAATAACTTAGCACTAGCAATTTATTTATCCTACTTGGTTTACTCTATTCACTCTATATGAGAACCACTCTATCTCAGAATCACCTACCAATAGGTCGCCTGAAGCTGTTCGCGGTATATACTAGCACGGTGAGAAGTGATTCGCAAACTGTGCACCGTATAATTTTCCTAGACAGGTTCATAAATTTGTGACTTTTAGGCATTTGTCCTCGTGTCCAGGCGGCTGACTCGTAATGCTCCTAACAAGGTGGGGAATATAAAGCATCAACTGTTGTAGCCACAGGTCTTCTCAAGATGAACACAGTTTTCCGGTTATTATTTATAAACAATGATGAAAGTAATGGAGAAAGTTAGGAAATGAAGTTGTACGGTGATGATGATGATGATGATGATGATGATGATGAGAGAGAGAGAGAGAGAGAGAGAGAGAGAGAGAGAGAGAGAGAGAGAGAGAGAGAGAGAGAGAGAGAGAACCCTGTTGAAAGTGTCCCTAAGGCGGACAGTCCGAAAACGGATCCGAAATTACATGGAGGACTATTGAAATCTTCCTCTTGAAATGATGGTGATGACGGTGTTGTTGTTGTTGTTGTTGTTGCTGTAGGTGGTGAAGGTGGTGACGATCAATCACTACTACCTATTCCTCCATTGGTAGAATCTATATCAGTGAGATTAGAAATTTACCGTTTAATGAAAAAGAACTCCAAGATTTGTACACCACATTGCTGAAGGAGGCATGAATCTATTTAGTCTTCCGGGTGATGTTAAGAACGTGAGTCTGTGTGTATCCCCTCTTCACTTATTTACCATTATGGGGTCGCCACTAGATAACGCCTTGTTTGAGAGATTGATTGAGATTGACTGACTGATTAATATAGTGACGCATCGACAGGGAGTTGAGTGAGGAAGGCAGTGGACTGAACGAGGTGGCATGTCGCAAGATGATTTCACTGATCGAGTTTATTTGTTGTTGTTTGTTTAGGAGGTGAGAAGGAAATGTCACGGTGATTTCATGTGCCAGACTGTCTTTATTGCAGCTTGGGAGATTAGTATTGGATGTAATAATGGTGATGATGATGATAATAGTAACATCGATCTTTACGGTATATTTTCTATATAATTTCTGGTATACACAATAGCTCATGTAATAATTAATGACAGAAATACAAGCGTCTATCATTTTATTTTATTTTTTTAATATTTTTTTATCTTGCTTATCACCAGGATATCTTAACATTAGTCTTTATGACATATCTTCTATATAATTTCTGGTACACACAACTGTTCATGTATTAAATAATGACAAAAAAATAAGTGCCTGTCGTTTTACATTTATTTATTTTTTCTTTTTCTTACCGCCAAGATATCTTTACATTAGTACCTCATGTTACCACCACAACAACAATATTCTAGCCTGGAGTCATTAATCGAGGGAATTACAGCGAGTAGAAGCATAATAATTTGAAAAAAAAACAGACATATTTACCCACTTTTCTATTACAAAACTAAAGGAAAATAAGGAGCCCGCAAAATGCCAGTTAGTTTACACACGGCAATTCAGGTCCACTTAAAATCTACCACAACCATCACCACCCGTAAAGTTATACAGACTCCTTTTAAAGCAGATTAATGCCTGTGCAGTCACTACGTTCTTGCTAAGTTGGTTCCAGTCATTCACAGTCTTATTTTCTGAACGAATTTTTGCCCATCGCCTCAAGTCTGGTTTACTTCAAGCATTCATACGCTTTAACTCGATTTCTAGCCAAAATAACGTGATTGATATATATATACTTTTTTTTATCTATTGAATTACTTTTATCATGTCACCGCGCAGTCTACACCTCTCCAGAAAATGTAGTTTAATATGACTTATTTTTTTTTATTTATCTATTCTTTTTTATTGTCAGTCCCTGGATCATTGTAATCGTCCTTTTTTACAGACTCTGCTCTATCTATACGTAGTTCATAATCAGAAGCCCAGAAGTGTGTAACCATAGTCTAAGCGCGGCCTAAATAAAAGCTAAATATATCAGCTGTTTTTTCTTTTTTTCTTTTTCATGCAATCAAGTACTCGTTTGCTCTGTTGCAGCCACTAATACACTACTTTCTACGCCGAAGGTTAGAAAATACTATTACTCCTAAATCTGTTTTTAGAAGTCAATGTATAAATGGTCGTGGCCTGGAGGTGTAGTTATTATTTCTCTCTCTCTCTCTCTCTCTCTCTCTCTCTCTCTCTCTCTCTCTCTCTCTCTCTCTCTCTCTCTCTCTCTCTCTCTCTCTCTCTCTCTCTCTTTATCCTACCTGGGTGGAGAATACTGCGTTCGTTGAGGTTAGACTTCAGTTACCATATTTCTGACCACTCGCATATTCCGCTTGAATTCTCTTGTAATACGTTGTTGTGACCAGAGCACATTACTATAGTTAATGTATTTCGGTGTTGTCTATAGATTTACTGATGCCGCTACATACATAACCAAGGATCTAAGCTGTTGATATGGATTTTGTAACGAAAGAGCCCAAAACAGATCCCCTGGGAAACCTATCAACAAAACAACAACGACAACAACAACAACAACAACAACAACAACAACAACAACAACAACAGTAACTACAAACAAGAAGAAGAAGAAGAAGAAGAAGAAGAAACAACAGTAGCATCAGCAACAACAACAACAACAACAACAACAACAACAACAACAACAACAACAACACCACAGCAACAACAAACTATCTTCATATCTGTGTCTTAAGCTAACCACAGCTCAGGAACCTCTCAGCTCAGTGATCAGCAACTCACGACGGTCCTCATCACCTCTCGACTCACCGCTAGACTACATGACACTGCCGGTGAACTCAGCACTCGGCTGCTCCACTCAGCCCCTTCACTCAGCACTGAAGATACGTAGCTTTCCATGTTTGTCGTCTCCCCTCCCCCACCACCCAGAGTACAGTAGACAAATAATGCCGTCAAAGGAATGAGACGTGAGGAAAAAGTTAAAATGAGGAAATATAAAATGAAGAAATAATCAATGAACACAAAGATTTTAAATATTCAGTGGTTTCTTCCCTCCCCGGGCCGCGAGCTTCAAACTTTTTCTCTTTCACTCTCGCTTCCAACCAGATTGAATTTTTATTAATTAATTAAATCGCCAGGAGTTATCCAATAATCTAATAATCTCGATCACCCAGCAGCTACAATTAGAGGGAAAAATTATAGGCGAAACCCCCAAAATGAAGGATGCTGGAGGAGGTCGCCGGGGCCCTCAAGGCATCGCTCAGCCGCCCTGAGACGCGCCGTGTTATGAGAGACGAAACATTGAGACACCCGCCGCTGCCTCCTCACTCGTGGCGCGGGATTCTAGGGAAAATTTTTTCGTCGGAATTAATTTCGTTGATTATAGAAAAGTATTTAGTGAAAGCATTTGCGTGAAAAGAAAAACACAGACAGCCAAGATTCCAAAGGTTGAGGGGAAGGAGGCCGCCGAGACAGAAAGACAGAGCCAGTCATGCGCGGGGACACCTCGGGGCATGAGAACAAGTTTGTAGTGCCCCGCTGAACACCACCACACGGCGCCACGAAAGCCTCAGCCTGCAAGACCCACGCACACGCTGCAGAAGTATAAACTTCCTCTCACCTCAACAACCTTCACTACCATCACCTACAACACACACAGGACACATAACAAAGAAAAGTTTTACTCCACACGTTACAGAGGAAACCTTTATCCCACCGCTTCTTACTCTGACAAAAAATATCAGGCGGCACCACAAACACTCATATATAACACCAACACACGAAGGGAGAAAAGCTGAATTTGCCTTCTCATATATAATAAGAAACCACTAACACCACCCTCTCCACCACCCACTCCCCAGTTACAGTACACTCAGTAATAACGAGAAAAACTGTGCGCTACCTCTTCAATCTCAAATTAGCAACGCAGTACACGTTACGAGACGAGAAATTTTTAATGCGCCTCTTCTAATTTTAATAAGAAAGTCATAAAGGCAGCCCGGGGTGATATTACACGTGCACAGGCGAGTCGTCCGCACCACCGCCTTCACCACCACGCGGGCCTTGACGGGCAAGATGAAGGACTGGTACACTCTTCGTCCCTCACTTCCCGCGGCGTCCTCACCCTCAGCCCTTCTCACGCCTTGGGCTTAACATTGAAAGAGGGGAGAAAACTAAATACACTAGATGAGTAGAATGGACTTGAGTAGTTTTCTTTTGTTTTTTATTTATGGTTGTTCTCGTTTGTTGTTGTTGTTGTTGTTGATGATGATGATGATGATGATGTTATTTTCTCCTTCCTCCTCCTCCTCCTCCTCCTTCTTTTCTTCTTCTTCTTCTTCTTCTTCTTCTTCTTCTTCTTCTCCTACATCAAGTTGTTTTTATTTATGTCATGTTTGACTTTGAATCTGGTATTTCTATTATTCCTTTGTTATCTATTTTTTTTTTTTTTTTATGTGCATTACCGTTTGACATCGATGTTGTGGCGTCTTGACCAATCAACCAAGCAACCAAGCAATCAGTCAGTCA
>NC_087171.1:10723266-10735766 GCF_035594125.1 Scylla paramamosain | reverse complement strand
TTTTTAAATGGCTGCTTGTTTCCAAAGTCAGTCTGTTTTCTAAGCAGTGTTTGTTTTCTAAGCCTTGTTTGTTTTTAATGGAGTGTTTGTTACCCAGGAAATGCTTGTATTCTACCAACCATTGTATATGCACCACACCAGCCACCATCTCCATCCGCTGGCACCACAACCCATCATCACAGTCACTCAGCATCACCATCACGAATTCCCGGCGCCAGCATTCCCACCAGCATCACCATTCCCGCCATTCCCAACCACAACCTGTCTCTGTAAGGAAGGCTTCAGTAATTAACAAGTGTCTTTAGGTGCAATTAAGCCTTTATTAACCAGTGGGGCTTGTGTAAAAAGGCTAGGATTTTACCCTTATCTACACCCTGCTTAACACAAAGTCCCCTCTTCCCGCCTTCCCACGCCGCCTATAAGCCACGTTATCACCCTCCAATGTTACGGTATCGATGGACCGCACGCGATTACCCGACGGAGCCAAGACCTCCAAGGCAATGGACACAAGCGCATTATCCATCAGTAAGCGATTCTGTTTTCACCATTGAGCATGCGGGAGAAATATCACGTTTTTTTTTTTTTTTCGGAATCTATATAGTGAACGATTACGATACATTTCAGAGGCCTGCGTTGGTTGTAGTTGTGGTTAAAGAGAGTATTGTTACTAGCGGGCTTAAATAGTGAAGGAATCTGCACTTATAGTTGGCTTGTTGGTGGGGGTTAATGAATCGTTTAGTCTCCCCAGGAAGAGAGGCAGTGAGATCAATACACCGTTTTCTGTGCGGCCTGCCTTCCTTTCCCAGCGTGGATGTGATGTGGTGGCCCTGAAAACAAACGCGGACCCGCATTTTCCGATCCATTTAACAGCGAGGAAAGGGTGGCGGCGGCGGAGGCGGTGGTGGTGGTGGCGATGGCGGCGGTGCGGTGGTAAAGACTGTGGTGGTGCGGTGGTGCGGTGGTGAGCATTAGGGAAGCATTAGGGAAGCTGTGACGTCACTTATTTGCTACTATGTGAGTCTTTTTGTCTTTATCCCAAGGAAGAATAACACACACACACACACACACACACACACACACACACACACACACACACATACATATTTCTTATTCGTCGAGTTTTAATTAAATGAACTTAAGTTATGAAAATAAGACAATAAAAGTATCAGAATGACTCGGATCTACTGAGTTGTCGTGCCTCATTGCTAAACGAGAGGCAGCAGAGAACAATGATACTTTCCTGACACGAGAAAGCTTACTAATGACGCCTCCATGATGACGTGGTGACTCTTCTAAAGGAGAGTATGATGCGTGTTTCACTGTGTCAGAATTATTGGATACTCTTTAGTTTATATATCAACCTGGTCGTGCCTCTAAGAAGGAAAACAAGCAATCGGTAACTATAGAGAAAGATGACCTGGGTATAAAACTTACATATACTCAGTTATTTAAAGGAGAGAAAAATTAAGGAAGTAAACTGATTCACACCCGCACACTGCAACACACGAACACACCAGAAAAAAAAAAAAAAATGACACCACTAAAAATAAAAAAAATAAAAAAAATAAAAAAAACGACACCACTGAAAAAAAAAATTACCACTAGAAGTAATAAAAAAAAAAAAAATGACACCACTGAAAAAAAAAAAAAAAAAAACAGTAACACAAGATATTTAATAAGCGTGAAAATTCCATCAAACTCGTGTGGTCCATATTTGGCTATTTTTATGGCGCGTGTCGCTCCTCAACAGACACCGTGATCGGAAGTCTGGTATTGAGCCTAAATATCCCACGAGGCTTCTGGCTATCCATCTACCTTTATGAAGCTATCTATGTGTCTTTTTATCCATCTATTCATTAAAATATATCCATCTCTATGAAACTGTCCATTTGTTTGTTTTTCATCAATCTATTCATTAAAACATATCTATCCCTATGAAGCTATCCATGTGCCTATTTCCTATCTCCAAAACACACACACACACACACACACACACACACACACACCAGGAAGCAGACGAGGGGGCGTGGTGGCGGGGGAGTGTTCCCGGCAGGCGAGGACGCTCTCTGCTCACACAAGCAATTTCCACCTCTCCGGAGATAATTGCTACAAGGACTTTGCCACAGAAGGGGTGGGTCGCCGGGCTGAGCGATCACAACTCGGGGCGCGGCATCTTGGCCCTTACGTGCGCCTCCTCTAAGGGTGAGAATGGCCCTGGACGCTGCGATGGGGAGGTGCTAATGACGCGTGTTTATAATGGCCCCGTCGCTCTCCAGATCAGTGGCCGGCCTCTGTTACAGCCACCAAGACAGGATGGCCACCAGGCACTGCCACACCGGGCCACGCCGCCAGCCAATGGTAACGCTGGAAACTGTGGAGTCCTCCTTGTCATTGGTGAAGGGGAGGATGAGCAGGGTGCGTGGGGGAGCTGGTGGGTGCCTGTCGTGGGTGAGTGAGTGGCGGTGAGGGTGAGTGGTCGGGGCGGGCGGCTGAATCCCTCTCGTCCCCTCCCACACAAAAATTAGAGCCCTCGTTCTACATTATTGCCGAAGCCGTTTCCCGGTGATAAAATACATCCAGATATCATTTCACATCAGGAGCACGTTAAGATGCCGGCGACCATAACGTGAGGTGTAACTTCATCGCTCTCCTTGACTTTTCTCGCCCGAAGGGAAAAAAAATAATTTAGAGGAGAAATGTTAGAGATAAGTAATAGTTGCAATTGGGCTTAGAGGTGTGTGGGTGTGTATGTGTGTGTGTATGGTAGAACAGACAAACAGACGACCAGAAGTGATTCACGATGTTTAAATGGCAAAATGTTTCTCTATATGGACTTACAATGTCCCTTGAGTATTTAACACGTGGCATTGTGAACGTACGCGCTTCACTGACGAACAAAAGTGCCCAGAGGTAAAATTAACTTCGAAAGCATTTTGTGTATCTTTTTTCCAATCTGGCCTTGCAATGAAGTCAGCACCACACCTTCTTCTTTGGGTTGTTCCTGTTACCAATAAGACCTTAATCTTACAAGTCCTTAAATCTACAGTGCAATTGTAAGTCAGGCGGTTTAGGCAAGTGCATGAGGCTCAGGACGGCAGCGTTGTAGGAATGGAACACACATCATATTACTCTACACACGCTGTAAGAAATAACAAAAACATTACAAACATTTCTTGTCCCACATTTCCACGGGTCACTAATCAGGAAGTTGTCTATCATCTCTGAGTAACAAAGAATATTTCCCAGGGTTACTTTTGGCGAGCTTCAGTGTTTTGTGTCTGTACGTGGACCATTCCGTTGATAATCCCCATCAGTTCGACGTGCAGTGCTGAGAAGGAAGGCTTAACGCTCTGAAAAGGATGAGCAGCAGGAGACATGGCAGGCAGGCAGGCAGGCAGGCAGGCAACGGGGGTTGATGGGGAAACCTGCTTTGCCGCGCACCTGACGCACACAGCTAATAGATGAGCTGTCAGGGATCAGGCTTCCGTCCCCCTCAACAGGAGTAATAATGTTCAAGTAAAATAGGAGAGTGTGCGGGACAGGCAGGAATTATATTTGTAAATTTATTGCGCGCTTCAAGGTTTTTTCGAGAGGATGAAATGAGTATATGAGTAATTTTTTACCGCTGCCGGCGTGTTGTCAGGAAGTCGTGCAAGTAATGGTGGTGAAGCGTTCTTTAGCTGATAAGCACTTAATAATTCCATCTTCTCAACGTCTTGTAATTCGTGAGGGGAGAAATAACAACATTCTGCCTCGCAATAAATCGCTATTCATGCAACTCGCAATGGTCAGCTATTAGTCACCCACTTCACACTTCAACAAGTACACGCACGGGATTATATTGCAAACATTTGTCATATTGTCTTTTTCTTTTCATATGCCAATAAGAATGAAAAAATAATACTGAAGATATGCAGATTAAAGGATAGACAGACTAACAGCTAGATGGCACATAGAAGAGCAGATGAAATAAAAGAGATTTACGTCAAATGATGTTCACTCGGGAATGACAGTAATACGCAACGGGTTTCTTTCCGTAAACAGTTGTGAAAGAAAGAGAGAACAAAGCTGTACAGTTTATTAATCTCCCGAAATAGAAACTCTGGCCCATACTTTGAAACGCTTAGGGCTCCCATGAACACTACTTTTTACAATACAAGAACATAATAAAACAGGAGAAGCTGTAAGAAGCCATCAGACCTACACTTGTTAAATGAAAAATACTTAACTTTATTCACCGACCATCCTCATCCATAAATTCATCCAATCTACATTTAAAGCCCTCAAATGACTCGACACTAACAATCTGAATCATATTCACTCCACCATGACGAACCAACAGATGATTTGCTGAAGTTTGTAAGCGGCAGACTGTGGGGGAGCGGTGGTATGGTAGTTCCGATGGGCGTACCGTAGTAGTTTGGAAGGCTCCCCAACCTCTCTTAGACATGATACTGAAACTTATGACACAAATGTACTTTCTTGTAGGAGTGTTAAGAGCATAAGAGCATTAGAGAAGTAATTATACATAGACAGACCATACCATGAAGGCTCCCCTCTGCTCCCTCACATACCCCGTCATGGCCTTTTGTTGCTACACTTCACCGGTGGGATTATCTTAACAATTCTAAGGTAAACGGCCTCCTCTTCCTCTTCCTCCCCCTCCTTTCCACTGATCCTGTTCCAAATCGACTTTCTCCTCCCTCCTCCTTGTCCTCTTCCACCTTCCTCATCGCCTTCCTTATGCCAGCCAGCAATCCCCCGTCCTCCACCTTCTGCTCTCTCTCTCTCTCTCTCTCTCTCTCTCTCTCTCTCTCTCTCTCTCTCTCTCTCTCTCTCTCTCTCTCTCTCTCTCTCTCTCTCTCTTCCTACTCCTTTATCGTTTTTTCCTTCTCCTACTCTTCCCTCTCCATTTTCCTTCCTTCTTGCCTTCCTCTCTTTTCCTCTTCCTTGTCCTTTTCTTACTATTTTCCCTTTCCTCCCTTTCTTTCTCCCTCCGTCCCCCTCCCATCCCGTCCCTCTCACTCTCTCCTTCCTTCCTCTGTCACTCCTCCCACCAGAGTCAGCACAAAAGGGCCGAGGAGGGAGCCGGCGCGGGCCAGCCAAGACGACTGCTGGTGTTCATTGTTGTTGGGATCCGACACAACACCGTTGCCGCGCTGCCCAGCTATACATACATACATCACGCGACTCATTCCTCGACGGTGGACTCGGCGGGGAAAGTAAGTCATAGAGGCACAAAGGAGGCACACCACAAGGCGACCCCCACGTACAGCAGCGATCAAAAAGAACCGCCGCTACTCCTACACCCCCGAGTCTCCATTACCATATTTTTGTGGGTTAAACGGCCGTCAATTGGAAGCGAGCCCGTGGGACCTCTTCATGCCCCCACCCCGGTTACCAAGAAGCTTATTTAGGGTATTAATTCTGTGCAGGGATCACGGGCACGTCTGACTCGATGCCTAGGCGAGGGCAAGGGCCGAGGCGAGGTGCGGCGCGAGACAAGTCCAAGCGGGCAGGATGTGTGAGTTACCGGTGGAAAAAAAATGTGGTGTCAGTGAGCGGGTGGCGTCCTGGAGCAGGGCTGTGAGATTTATGTGTGGCTGGGAGTCGCGGGGAGCTGGCGAGTGTGTCCCTTGTAATGTTCCCCTAATGTGTCCTTCTTCCCCAGGGCTAGCCTCCACCCGCTGCCCTCCAGCCAGCACCCCGCGAGGTAGTCACACGCCCCCACGCCCGTACAAACACTCCCCAGCGAGCACTTATGACGCCTAACACGAGGGGATGTTCAGACGGCTCGTATTTTGAAACGCTTTGCTCTCTCACCATGACTATTTTCAAAGGCCACAGAGATGATTAGCCGGGTTCCTGTTAATAATGTAGAAATCTTGTTAATCTGTTACTAAAACCAAAAAAAAAAAAAAGAAAGCCTTGAAAATCCGTGTCACTTCAACTAGAGCCTTTTGTATAGAGTGAAGGTGCGGCGCGGAAGTGTTTCAGAATATAGTCCTCATTCCCACGGTGTTTAGTGTTTTCTGTCAGTCCCAAGCCTAATGATCCATTGATAACCTTTCTATTGGCAGGCTTTGCGGAAACACTGTTAAAGTTAAGACTGAGGAAGGACGAGTGACGTGAAGTGAATTGAGTGGAGAAGATTACATGACTTCTGACAATGACTGTATATTGGGATATGATAACGTCAAAATGCAAAGTACTTAGCGTAGGTAGAGGAAACCCACACAGTAGGTACACATTAAACAACGAAATTCTGGTAGGTACAGGGTACGAGAAAGATTTAGGAGTTATAGTTAGCTCTGAACTCCGTCTAAGAAGACAATGCATAAAGGCCAGAAACGGCAAATAGTGTACTAGGATTCATTTTTAGGAGTGTTAAAAGTAGAAGGCCCGAAGTAATATTAAAGTTATACTTGGCGCTGATCAGACCTCATCTCGACTACGCTGTGCAGTTCTGGTCCTCACATTACAGGAAAGATATAGATCTATTAGAATCAGTACAGAGGAGAATGACTAAAAGAATACAGGGGGTAAGGAGTATTCCTTATGAGGAGAGACTGAAGCTGTTAAATTTACATTCTTTAGAGAGACGCAGGTTAAGAGGGGTAAAGATAGAAGTCTTTAAGTGGTATAAGGGTTATAACAAGGGGGGACGTAAGCAAAATTCTTAGGATCAGCAACCAGGACAGAACAAGAAATAACGGGTTCAAGCTTGAAAAATTTAGGTTTTAGGAAGGAGATAGGAAGAAATTGGTTCTCAAACAGAGTGGTAGATGAGTGGAACGGACTCAGTAATCATGTTGTTAGTGCTAAGACATTAGGGAGCTTTAAGAGAAGATTAGACGAGTTTATGGATGGGGATGATAGGTGGAAATAGGTAGGTATATTTCATACAGGGACTGCCACGTGTAAGCCTGGTTGCTTCTTGCAGCTTCCCATATTTATTATGTTCTTATGTTCTTATGATAAAGGTCATATTTTGAAAAATTAAAACTTCTGCCTGCATCTCTACTACTTACAAAGGAATTTAGATGAAGTCACACAGCTTTTTAAGGATGTTTCTAAGATTACAGTAACAGATGAACATGATTTTATACAATATTAACAGGAGAAACACTCTTGAGAACCAGGCAAATGATTTCTATGGCCTTTCAAAACAGTCGTGGTGAGAGAGCGACGCGTTTCTGAATATGGGCCTGGGCAGCTCCTTCCACCACGCTGCACCGGCGATCTCAATCACGAGGAACCACCACGAAATATGACGCCACACCACGACCCCCCCAGAGTGATGCGACCTTGACAAGGCAGCAAAACCAACGCTAAGCCAGGACACTCCGTACTCGCACTCGCTTCCCACACCACTGGAGACTTGTTTGTAAGAATGCCCTACTATAATCGTCATCATCGTCATCATCAGCCGTTATCATTCATCTCCAAGGCGATAATGACTTTGTTGAACCTTCTTCATTCATCTCATTTGGCTCCTCGTCTATCCCAGGCTACCCTAGCATCATATCACTTGTTATCTTATCTTTCCTTTGACCCACAGTGCAAGACGACTCCTTTATTTACCTCGGTTGAGCATTTCACATACGAACAGTACATAATATAATAGAATACAAAAGGGCCAATTACTGACCTACACAAGAATGAAAGTACGAGCGAAACAAACAAACACTTCCAGACTTTCAGAGAGAGAGAGAGAGAGAGAGAGAGAGAGAGAGAGAGAGAGAGAGAGAGAGAGAGAGAGAGAGAGAGAGAGTGTGTGTGTGTACCGCAGAAGTGTTAACAAACCACGTCATCCCGAGGCGGAGTGGATGTGGCTGTGGTGTCAAGAGGGTTAATGGCTCACGGCTGTCAGCGATTATTGACGAACAGATCATTAGTGCAACTGTTAGCCAGGAGGAGGAGGAGGAGGAGGAAGAGGAGGAAGAAAAAATAACGAGAAAAGAAAGAAAGAAAGAAAGAAAGAAAGAAAGAAAGAAAGAAGAGGGGATGAAAATAAAAAAAAGAAGAGGAGAAGAAAGGAAAAAAGAAAGACGAAACAAACAAACGAACAAAAAAACAAACAAACAAACAAACAAACAAGCAAACAAACAAGTAAAAAGAAGAAAAGGAGGAAGGAAAAATAAGAAAGGAAGATGAGCACAAGAAGAAGAAGAAGAAGAAGAAGAAGAAGAAGAAGAAGAAGAAGAAGAAGAAGGAGGAGGAGGAGGAGAAAAAGAGGAGCAGAATATACAAACAAAACTGAAAAAAAAAACACATCTCTGAAAAGGAAAGGATATTTAAGAGAAGTGCTGTATGGTTCCTCCTTCCTGAGGGAGAGGGAGAGAGAGAGAGAGAGAGAGAGAGAGAGAGAGAGAGAGAGAGAGAGAGAGAGAGAGAGAGAGAGAGAGAGAGAGAGAGAGGCACTTCAGTCCGTAACCATTCAACTTTTCGACTTCCACATCTCTCTCTCTCTCTCTCTCTCTCTCTCTCTCTCTCTCTCTCTCTCTCTCTCTCTCTCTCTCTCTCTCTCTGCCCTCCAGAATGACACTGTCTGCCCCTCCGTCAAAGAGATATATGTCCTTCTATTTATGAGAGATGACACGTGAACATTACTTTGCGAGCTTCCCTTTTTTCTTCTTTTTATCTGGTCTGTCTATGAACACACACACACACACACACACACACACACACACACACACACAGACACACACAAACACATACACACGTATTTGCTTTTCTTTTCACGGCTGAGACGCAGAAGGGAGAAAGAGTGGCAGGAAATGAAGTGTGTGTGTGTGTGTGTGTGTGTGTGTGTGTGTGGGCGCGCAGGCAGGCAGGCAGGCGGGCGGGCGGGCGTGCTGGCAGTCGGCTCCTGATTGCTGATGGTGAAATATGAACCGCAGCGACGCACACTTGACCCACCGAGGCATAAATTTTGATCAGGATACCGCGTCAGAAAGGAACCGATCGTTTATAGCTGGCTCTGACGGGGGCGGTGCGGGGTTGGGGGGGCGGTGACCAGCAGGGAGAGGGGAAGGGTCTGGCTGGCTGGCTGGCTGGGTGCATGGATGGATGGACTGGTGGGTGGGTGGATGGCTGGATGATTGGTTGAGTGGATGGTTGGGTGGATGAGTGAATGAATGAATGAATGAATGAATGGACTGGTAGATGGATGGGTGGATGGATGGATGGCTGGATGGATGTCTCGATATACGAACGTGTGAATGTATGGATGAATGACGCAGTAAATAAATAAATGGGTAGATGAATAAATGGATGAGTAACTGAATAGGTGATAAACTGGTTACCTGACTGGCTGACTGAATGGATAGCTGCTTGACTTCTTCGCTGAGTAACTGACTGACTGGCGAGCTAACTGTCCCTACTAGCTGACTGACTGGCTTACTGATTGACTAAACCTACGAATAAATACGATGGCTAAATAAAATATTGAATGGTAAGCTGACTTTTCCTTTCTCTCTCTCTCTCTCTCTCTCTCTCTCTCTCTCTCTCTCTCTCTCTCTCTCTCTCTCTCTCTCTCTCTCTCTCTCTCTGTTACGTCACGTCACTCGAATTTTGACAGTTTAGTTAGGTTACGTTAGGTTATCGAATCGTTGACCTTCACCTCGACCTGCACTACGTCACTGACCTGCAGGACACGAAGCGTACTACCTGTGTGTGTGTGTGTGTGTGTGTGTGTGTGTGTGTGTGTGTGTGTGTGTGTGGGTTAAAGCTATTCAGATTCAAAACTCATTTCCAAAAGTAAACACAAAGAGACGGTCCGGGAGATAATGATAAAAGAAAAGGAAAGAAAAAAAAAAGGAAAGAAAAATAAACAGTCAATCAAAGTACGAGTATGTACGCACAAACTACACACTCATCTCGTACAAATTTGTGATGTCACTTTCCCAACTAACACCCATGCACACACACACACACACACACACACACACACACACACACACACACACACACACATACAAAAAAAAAAAAACTCATACACAGATTAACCCTTCTCCTTTCCCTTCCTCTTCCTCCCCTCGTCCTCTCAAGCCCAGGCAGACCAGTGAGAGGCGTAAAAACTCCTCTCACTCGGAGTAAACCAGTTCATTATCACCTCATCAATTTTCATGCAGATAATTAATCACGTGAATTTTGTGGCGGCGTGGCGACGGAGGACCACAGCGTCGAGGGGCCAAAGAAGGGGTTTGTTTATCTGGTCAAACGGGAGGTCTTCGCGCTATCTTGGTACTATCGCTCCGCTTCGCTATACTGTTTCAAGAGAGAGAGAGAGGGAGAGAGAGAGGGGGAGAGAGAGAGAGATGCACACACCAATGAAATGGATATATGAAAAAAATACTAATCAGGGATAATGAGGAACACACATGACGAAGGAAAAGATAATGATAATGAAGTACTCGTAATTAAAAATGGAAATAAAAAAAAATACATTCTAACTACTATGCGAGGAAGGGTGAGGGCGAGGGGGAAAGAGAGAGGACGGGGAAAAGGAGACAAAGGATGCAAAGTAAGATCATGTTCTCTCTCTCTCTCTCTCTCTCTCTCTCTCTCTCTCTCTCTCTCTCTCTCTCTCTCTCTCTCTCTCTCTCTCTCTCTCTCTCTACAAAGCGAGCAGAGGCGGACTGAAGCAAGACATAACCAGGCGGGGACCACACGACTATATACATTACACGCCACACAACTCCGCCTCGCCGTCCTCCTGCATAAAACCCACGCCATAAATTCCATCAAGCAAAGGGGGATGCAATTCTCACACAAACTGTCCCATCCGTTACGAGACAAAAGCCTTCGCCCGCACAGGCCACTCGTGCTTTCCTCCACGCTGGACTCCCGCCCTTGCTGCACTCGCTCCCCGCTACTGTCTGTGCGGCGAGTCAGAGATATTGGTCCCCGGATGACAGCGGAATGGCGATGAATAATTATCAATAATGGACGGACAGCGGTTACGGCCATTAGCTGGAGTCAAGATGCTGGAGTTACTCGCTCGACTCTTTACTGAAAGGCTATTTTTTCATGCAGCGTTCATGTGAATCTCTGCAGCTCTTCGTTCCTTGCATTCATATTGTAAAGAGGAAGCGCACCAGCCTCGCAAGCCATTAAGAGCAGCGATTACAGGCCGAGATTTAGATAAAAATGTGAAGACTATGGCAGCGGTGCGCGTGACGCTGTGGTCGGTTAATTCATCAGTTCGCTATACTGGTCTATTACGATCACAATTACGCCTAAGTGACTCGGGTTCTGCCGGATTCGTCGTTCGGTGCCCCGGGCAAGCAGGACCCACAGGCGCCAGCAGTAAGGGTGACGTCCGGCAGCCCGAGAAGAGGCGGGAAGACCTTGTTTCCTTTAGCGTTCACCCGAGCTACCGCGGCCCTCCCTCGTGTTTTTATGGCGGAGGGATCAGACTGACATGGAGAGGCAGCGTTGCCATGGCCACCACCAGAGAGGCGTCTTTTGAGATTTACTTTACTTTCTATGGAGTCTTTAAGTCATAACCACAGAAAAGCGTATCAGGTACGCGCCTCGACGTGTAGCTCACCACCAATGGCCATGGCCAGCTCACCTGAGCAACACGGCGTGGCGAGGCGCGACGCCCCGCCCGCTGGTAACGATGCCCTCAGCTCCAGTGATGGCAAATTGATGCACTTACGACCTTCTTGCCAGACTTCCGGCTGCGACGCGGACACTGAGCTGAAAATATCGGTGGGAGGCGCGTGTGGCGGAGGGGACGGGCCGGTAATGGATTAAGTGGCTGCCCCGAGGAGCCTCAGCCAGACTTGTCGAACCTCGTTGTGGGAATGAGGGATTGTGACGACTGACGCCCGAATCGCGCCCTTCATGCTGATACATTCACACAACAGAGGAACAGGGTCAACTACATATACGCATACACACACAGATACAGAATAAATAAATGAATGAATATATATATATATATATATATATATATATATATATATATATATATATATATATATATATATATATATATATATATATATATATATATATATATATATATATATATATATATATAAGAACTCTTTTCGGGTAACGAGATGCCGGCACGCAAGGTAAATTCAAGTAAAGTAAACTAAAGAAAGGTAAGGCAAGGGAAGGCGTGAATACCAGAAATAACATCACGCCCTTGTCTCGTGGAGCCCTCACGTAAGGAGTAAACGTGCTAGTCACGTAAAAGGCGTGGAAGGAGGGGCGGAGGGAGGCGCGGTGTGAGTGATGGAAGGGAATGGAAGGTTTCGTGTACACAGCAGGTGTTTGATAAGGTGATGCAGGGGACGTGTGGCTGTGGTGTGGCGGCGTGACTTGTTAATGTGGGTAGTGACAATGAATGCGGAGGTGTGGCGGCGATGTTAGAGGATAAATGAAGGTGGAGTAGGTGAGGAGGAAGGCAGGAAGTGGCAAGTGTGCCAGGAGGAAGTGTTGCGTAGCAGGGTGTGCTCTTCACGGGGACTTCACGCGGA
>NC_087171.1:10675766-10720766 GCF_035594125.1 Scylla paramamosain | reverse complement strand
GATGTTTCTGGGAGTGTGTTTGGGTGTGTTGTGGAGAATGCAGGTGTGTAGCGGGGGAATGTAAGGTTGGGATGATTCGGTGTTAGTGTCGAGGGTAGCAGTTGTGTTGTTGTCATAGCCACGTTCAGGTTTGATAATGCTGATTTCTTTGTCTCTGTTATCTCTCTCTCTCTCTCTCTCTCTCTCTCTCTCTCTCTCTCTCTCTCTCTCTCTCTCTCTCTCTGAGAAATACACACATACACTCAAACACCCTATACTTATACTTACGTTGAGAGACAGATAGATAGATAGATAGATAGAGAGAGAGAGAGAGAGAGAGAGAGAGAGAGAGAGAGAGAGAGAGAGAGAGAGAGAGAGAGAGAGAGAGAGAGAGAGAATATCTGTGCCAGTATAATTCCTGAAGGTGAACAATCGCCAATGCTGAAGTGCCCGCCATGACTGACACGCAAGATTCCACTTCTGTTTACCCAAAGTCTTCCAATTAACGAACCTAAACCTCCAACCCGATAGAGATGAATATTTGAAGAGGTGCTTGATTAGAGAGCGCCCCTGATCACGCATACCTCCGCCTCTCAATGACGCAAGCCACTCCAGGTGCACTCGACCGTAAAATACCTAGTGACGATTCCAGGTAAGGATTGTTTGCACTGCGCCATTCAGGGAGTCATGAAGGAGGCCATGAAGGAGTGAGTGAGTGAGTGAGTGAGTGACCGCCGATCGAGACACTGAGTTGCTAAGTTCATTTCTGTGTTAGCCGGAGTGTATTGAAATCCCTTTAACCCAAGAAAAGCAGTAAAGAATAAAGGAAGGAGTAAAGGAGGTTTAAAAAGAGAGGGAAGAGGAAGAGGGAGAGGAAGTGGAAGAGGAATAGGAATAAGAAAAAAAAAGAAATAAATTATAAAAAGGAGAAATAAGAATAAGAAAAAAAGGAATAACAACAATAACAACAACAACAACAACAACAACAACAACAACAACAACAACAACAACAACAACAACAACAACAACAACAACAACAACAAAGCTATAAATGAATTTACTCTTAAATGACCAACGTTTCATGACTCACTGTTTCATGGACGAGAATACTTGGTGGTAAAGGGATAATGAGCTTAACCCTTTCTCTGCCACATCTTTCCCTAATCACTTTCCACTCTGACACATCTTTTCTTGTTATAAAGCCACATCCAACCATTGTGCTGGGTAAAAATTGCAGAATTTCTTCTTTTTTTAATCCTCATTTCTCTTGTAGGTGCTTATAAAGACTTCATACTTTGGTTTTAGTGCTCAGAATTAGTACGGAATGGTTAATAGGAAGGTAGGATCTATACAGGGGCAGCCACACGTAGACCAATTGGCCTCTTCAAGCTGTAATTATTTTCTTAAGTTCTTATGTTCTACTGTGATGAAAAATTTATGTTATAGCAAAATGGCATGAGGTATTTATTGATGATACAGTAGAAGGGCGGCATCCTGTTGCTATACACCTGCGTGATGAAATGATGCAGTGGCGACCAAGTCTTCAGCGCTGTAAAGGCAAGAGTGAGAAGGAAGAGGACGAGGGAGGAGTCATTATGTGTTGGCATAGACACAATGCACATCTTGAGTCGTCTTCCTTTCCTTTAGAGTTAGTAAGCTGATTGATAAACACGATAGGTAGTAATTTAAAACTGAACCTACCGTCAATTCATAATCTTTCCACTCTTCCAACCTCCAAGAAGGCGCGCTGTGTACGATCCCAGTCTCTGTTCTAGTTTGGATTTACGCATGCGCAGTTGTTGTTTTTGGTCAGCCCTGATGCGCAGGTAATACTGTTACTTGGGGAAATTCCACGCTGGGAAAATCTTAGACTGGCTAGACGAAAATAACTCATTCACTCACTCTCTGGTTAAATGAGTGACCGATTGGCTGACTAAATGAATAACTAACTGTCTCTCTCTAGAAATGTATTGCAGCCCTCATTCCTAGACGTTTCAATGGAGTTAATAGCGATTACGAAATAGCGATTACCAAAGTGAAGATATGCTGCTGTTGTTGATGATAACGTTGATGTTGTTGATGTTAAGTACTTCGTTAATGATGCTGGTGGCGATAATGGTGGTGGTGGTGGTGGTGGTGGTGGTGGTGGTGGTGGTGGTGGTGATGGTGGTGGTGATGATAGCGAGGGTGAAGATGATGATGATGACAGCTGCAGCAATCGGGGTGGTGATGGTGATGGTGGTGATGAAGATGCCAGTGGTGTGTGTGTGTGTGTGTGTGTGTGTGTGTGTGTGTGTGTGTGTGTGTGTGTGTGTGTGTGTGTGTGTGTGCGTGCGTGTAACTGTTGTGTGTATGCGTTTCTCAATCAACACACCGTGACAGTCTTAACTCTTTCACTGCTATGGTCGTCTTTTGGTAACATTTAGAGGAGTATAAAAAATGTAGTTTGTATGGACAAATAAAGCAAAGAGAGTATAAAAGATTAATTTTGTATTGTCTAGGCTAAAGAACCAATTAACGTTTTATAGTACAAAATATAAGTGTCTGAAGAGTTGCAGGGAATTATGGGAAAAGAATGTGTAGCAATAAAAGGGTTAATGACTTCAAAACGACACGACAAAAGAACAAAGCTTCACTATATAAAATCACAAAGCTTCAAAGTATTAAAATAAACTTTTCACTGTCAGAATAAAGCTCCAATCACACCAGCATTTTAAAGCTTCAACACATCATAACAAAACATACGTGACCTATTTATTCCCTCTAGTGAGCTACATCAGCCTACCCTTTTCTTCTAAACAACGACGGGAGCTAATTAATGAATGGACAATAATCAAATAACACACATCACTCATCTCCTCTGAGCTGCCTAGAATCTACCAATTGTCGGGTTTCGTCGGATTTTGTAATATGATTGAGCTGACTGGTGGACGTGAGATTAAGGAAATGAGAGAGCACAGTGGAGGAGATCACAGAAAATGACTTGGCTTCTGAGACCTGCTATCACCAACGCGTACAGTCACGGCCAAAAGTTTGTTCACGTAGTGTATTCTTCCCTTCTAATCTTAGCGGCTTCCCTCAATCACGAGTGCCCTGTTATGCTGGTATATTCACCTTACAAAATCTGACAGCTGATAGATTCTAAGAAGATCGGAGAAAACTTAAGAGCGAAGGAAAGAGTTCAACAGTGGAAATGAGGATGGCAGCTTATACGACTTTTGACTGCGATTGTACCTAGACAGCTGGTGTAAAAACGTTTGTCCCTCGGTAATATAACAGATACAACAAAACAAAAGGCTGACATTGCGTTGTGTTGCCGCGTCAGTTTGTCAGTCAGCGTGTGGGTGACTTAAGCGACCAGCAGCTCACACTCATCAGTTTAGACTCACGCTGAACTAAGACACACTTCCTCATTACTTGCAGAGAAGACAATCTAACACACACATTCATATTTGATTACCTTATACTTACGCTGAATTAAGACAGATTCGTATAGACACAAAAGATAAACCAGCACATATTCATATTCATTCACTTACAGAGTTGCAGGATTCGTATAAAAACACACCTGGCCACAACACCTTCGAGGATACTGAGGTGTGCACAATTTTCCTTCCCCCTGAACCCTTCCCCCTTACAAAGCAGGTAGGATGTGTGTTAGTGTCACCTCCCACCATCACAAGGATACACTACTCGGTTCCTGCACAAGATACCGAAACACTTCATAAGAAACCATGATTTGTAGCAGTCACGGCCCTGTCTCATACGCGTAAGTACATAAAATACATATTATTAGTAAAAACCATGTGTCCTGCCTTGTATCTTACTGGTAGATGAAAGGAAGATACTTAAGTCACACGATGTCTGGGAAAAATCAAGATATCATACCCGGACTTTCGTTATTATTACTATCATCACTATGATTGGAAAATAAGGAACAGAAATCGATCATTCGCAGAAGGTTGAAGGAAAGGCTTAGTAAATGACCGTGTTGACAGCTGTCCTGGCTGATTGGAATTTATGTCAGGGGTTCGATATAACTTGTAGTATTTTCTGAGTAAGTAGAGAGAGGTGCCGTACGATGGATTATCTAACGGCTGTGGAATAGATGAGTATGAACCCCACGTTGCTGCGCCTCTGCCTCAAGCATGACAGGCTGGTTTGCGACAAGGCTATAAAAAGGTATGAAAACAAGATGGTGCAAGAAGTAAAGTGATGAAATCAAAAAGGAAGAAACAAGAGAAAGAGCTACAAATAGGAGGAGGAGGAGGAGGAGGAGGAGAAGGAGGAGGAGGAAGTAAATAATATATTGTTTCCAAGCGCTTAGGAATCACGCCTGCCAAAGAGATAGCCAGCTTAAGGCCTCTACGATTTCTGTGGTCAAAGAAACATGTCCACCTGCCGTGTCATCGATGCATCCCACAGCTAACCCGCTTCCTCAGTGCACGGCAGCCCACCTGATCCCAGCATACCCGCAGAGATACCTGGTGGTGAGGACTTGTGCAGCCTTGGCAACACCTCGTCACCAGCACTTAATTACCATGATGCCAGGAACGTATTTTAAGTCATAACTGGCAGCAAAAAAGGTGTCTGGTTCGCTTCTACTGAACTATGAGTTGGCTTGGCTATTACCTAACGCTGAGAGTCCCAGTGTTCCCCTCCCGAGCAGCGTGTGGCGGGGAGCGGCATGAGAAATGGGAAAGGGAAGGAAAGGGAAGGACTGAGCATCATTCCAACATATTGAACACGCGGCCATACCTTGCTCCTACAATCCCCTTCTGTACAAACAGCCTACAGGGAGCCTCGTCCCCCCCGCTACCCTTCATTTTCAGATACAAATTTCAGTGCCCCATATTGTCGCAGTTCACGGTGCTGGTCAAGATGGCAATCCACGGAGGGTGGGTGCAATCAGGGGGTTGTATTAAAGTAAACATACAATAATGGAGCGTCAATTTCCTGCAGAAACACAATCCTCTTTCATAATTTACCACAAGGCGGTGCTCCCTCCCCTATTTGATGCGGTGTAACGATGAAGGTGGAGCGTCACCGCCACGCCCGCCACTCCTGAGCCACGCAGCATTAACCTCTCGTCCGCCGACCAATGAACGGCGGTGGGCGTGGCGGGCGGGGGCGGGGCTCCACGTCGCGGCGGCTTATGGCGTTCTCGCTACGCCGTTATCAGATCCGTTGCTACTGGCGGGAGACGCAGTCCAGGCGGCGGACGGAATCTCGAAGTCGCCTCGAGGAGTCCCGAGGGAGAGACGTGAGCGGCGCAGAGTCCACGCCAAGCTTGTGGTTTTGAGACACGTTCATGTACTGTAAGTGTTAGAGGCACGCCAGCAATCCGTGTGTATGGGAAGTGCACAGCTTGGCCAGTAATTACCGGTGACACTTGCTCCGTCCCCTCTGTGGGCCGCGGCGCGTCAGTGTGCCCTGGGATGTCCGGCAACACGGCCACCACCCTGCCCACCGGCCAGCGGGGAAAGAGCTTCGCCATGGAGTACTTGCTGGGCGGCGGCGGCGCGGGCGGAGGGAAGGATGTTGGTGGCGGCGGCAGCGGCTCCCTGGCACCTCTGAGACTGAACCTGCCACACCTGTACAACACGTGTCTCCTGCCACACCTGCCCGGCTTGCCGCCCCCCCTGTTGCCATCCCTGCCCTACCCTCCGCTGCATCACTACCCTCTGCCCTCCGCCCTCGCCGCGGGCCTCCAGGGCACGCTGCACCCACCCCTGCTCGGCCTGTCGCCCCCGGGACTCGGGATGCGCCACCTCGGGGACTTGGGAGTGACTCGCAGGGACGTGCTGGGGCTGGACGGCCCTCAGAGTCCAGGCTCAGTCGGCGACCACACCAACACCTCCGACTCGGACCACCACGATCACGAAAAGTCAGGTAAAGTCACGCCAGCATTATTCAGCATGGCTGTCTATGTAGAGGCGACGCGGCCCCCTCACTCTGCTCCACCCCAGCTAAAGGTGTACAATGGCGCGCAGGTCAGTCCACCATAACACATGCACGGGTGTCACAAACATAGACACACACCTGTCAGGCTGCTCAGGGCGACCATTCACTCAGTGCTGCATCTCAGTATAATTACTTATCCTTAAGGGAGATACCATTAACTTCCAGCGATAAAAAAAAAAGAAGAGGATATACATATTTCTTTCAGTACCATCCCCGCCCTAGACTTAGCTCAGTTTGAAGCAAAGACTGACCCAAAACTTCTTTCATGCCGCTAGCATCTTCCTCGCTCCACTTTGTTTTAGTTATTAATCCATTCTCTTACTTCTTATTAAGTCTAGTACATATCTCACAGGCCTCACTAGTAGCGTTTTCCACCTGTCGTCACCTCTTGCTACTTCAGCCCCAAAGACGTATCCGCATGACACACCAACACTTAGATCACTAAGTCGATTTTGTATTTTTTTCTGTTCTTGAGTACATGTTCAACACTTGACGTTAGGACTTAAGATAATCTGGTCATCAATTACCATGCATTATGTTAACCTGTAGTTGTACACTTCTGCAAAGACGAGGTGGTTCTGGTGCTTCAGCTTTCTTTTGTGTTTAAGTGTGTTTTTATGCCACGATAAAAACTGGTTCTTTCACTGTATTAAACAAAAAATAATTTCTAATCAACTAACGTAAATCAGCCGAACTTCACCAATGCGACAAAGAAAGAGAACACGAGGGGAAGGAAAACAGCAGGGGGAAGGGGATTAGGGCCTCGCTCACACTTGTTTCCTCAACTAGAAAACTTGCACGACCGTCACACTGCTTGGGAACAGTCCCCTGGTGACGGTGTCTCCCTCACAACACACTCAGGAAGTCTCGCTCGGCTCAGATTACTCGTAAGTGCCTCGCCACCCTCCGTGCTCAGGAGTCAGGCTAGGATGTGATGTGTTTGACCTCTCCCAAAGGGTCACCGTGCACTGTCCCTGACATCACCTGTACAGTAGATTTTTCATTCACACTCACCTTGTCCGGTCATACCTCGCGTACAAGTTTATTATTCACGCGGCTATGCAGTGCTTACGGATTAACGTCGTTTTATGCTTCTGTCATTATGCTGCGCTAGAAATAATGAGCTGTCGTGCACAATCCCGGGCACACACACTCACACGCCAGGCGGTGCACTGTTTCCGGTTATTCTCTGCTCATGATAAGCAGGAATACAGGACCCCAGCAGACCCCGCCATCCTCATTATACAACAGTCATACTATTCTCGTTTTTGTTCTCACGTGAACACAGGTATTTTCACTCTCTTATCTCTATTACAAATAAACTCTGAAACTATGCACCCGATTCTGGCTTTTCTACCTTCCTATGACTTGAACTACACTGTAAGGATATCAGAACACCTCCAGGACCCAACCAGCTTCCCTCGGCCAGCCTTGCAAGGGAGGGCCCATAGCAAACTTGCCTCCGTTTCTCGCCACACGCCCTCAGGCCTCGCAGTGATGGTAACTTGCCCCGCCCCTCAGGCTGACACATGCAGTGGTTGGTGTACGAGATAAGGCAAACAACATTAATCGTGGCGACAATGGAGGAGTTTAGCCGTTTCGCGACCCGGCGGCGGGCGTGCGGCGCGCCCACAAAACAGATAAACGAGAAGGGATAATCTCACTGGGCCTGAAAAGAACAGCTCCCTCCCTCCTCCTCGCCCCGCGTCCCGCCAACACTCCCTCGGGGCACCACGGCTTTATCACTCAGTGTCACACAATTTTCATCTTAATGAAAGTAACGAGACACGCAAATGGTAACATACAAAACTACATCATATTTACGTCAAGGCCACAAGGGTGAAAATGTCTTTGATATGTACATATGTCTACCTACTGAGTAAATTATTGTTTGTATGTACGTTCGTGAGAGTATCAGTCTATCTACACCTGTTCATCTACCTATCTACTGTCTTAACTTCTGTGAAAGATATGGTTAATTCAATGATTCAGATTTTTGTTCATGTATTATTCTGCAATTTGAAAAAAATGAACTACAAAAGTCTTATAAGACAAAGAAACTTGTATTTATGAAAATTATAAACACTAAATTAACCTTAACTTAAATGAAATATACATGAGAGAAAATTTAATTATATATCCTTTGTATGTGTGTGTGTGTGTGTGTGTGTGTGTGTGTGTGTGTGTGTGTGCGCGTATGTGCATAGTACTGCCAAGTAACGCTCAGTCTCGAGGTGCTATTTAGCCGTTCAGCAACACTTTTGTTCTGGCGAAAAGAACACACGTAACACACACAGGTATAATCACGACGAGTCTTGAATTGAACGCCTGTGAATTAATGAAATTTTACAGAACTGTCTTGCGGATTAATTTTATTTTTAATGTTGAATGTACACTTAGATACACTGAATCAAGCAATCTCTCTCTCTCTCTCTCTCTCTCTCTCTCTCTCTCTCTCTCTCTCTCTCTCTCTCTCTCTCTCTCTCTCTCTCTCTCTCATAATCACCCAAGACGTTGTAGGTTCCTCAATATTTTTGTCCTTGGAATAGCAGAGCAAAGAAAGAGACTTAATGCAGAGTTTATCAATACTAGGGAATAAAAAATGTTGCTTATTGATTTCATCCGATTACAGGACAAGAAAATCTGATTATTGTGTGGGTCTCAAGTAGAGTGGTGGTCAGAAGTGGAGTAACCTTCTGCTCTTAGTTCTACTGTATTTCGTATTGTTCCTTAGACTGCCACTTAGTACACCTTTCCCTAATCACCAATCACTCTAAGACATCCTTACTTGTTCTACAACCACATCGAATATTTGAACTGGGAAGAAATTGCAAAATGTACTCTTTTGCATCACTAACTTTCTTGTAGATGCTTATAAAAACGTCACGCATTGCTTCTGGTGCTGCTAATTGTTTCGTGTCGCAGTGAAAGAGTTAAGTCCTACAACATGCTGACAGTCTCCTTACAAAACATGACAGTTGGCAGACTACTCGTGAGCAATTTAGAGGACTTAAGATTGAGGGAACACACCAAACACAGTGGAAGTGAGTGGTGTATGTTACTCGGCTAATGACCGTGACTACCATGCTGACAACTGATTACGAGACACTAAGCTTGTTTCAGTCACATTTATATTAGGTCTGTAATCTGATACTCGGACGAAAAGGACATAATGAAGCATATTAGGGATGTAAGAGTTGCCAAGGAAGTCAACTAGACGTGGAAGAGATAAGAAAATTGAAAAAATGGGATGGCCAAGACACAAGGGTATGTTAATTTGCGTGGTAACAAATATATGGGTGACTGATAAGGTTGCAATGACGAGGGTGGAAAAAAATACAAATAAACATACAGTGACGGCGTACGTACGTTACACTGCTGGCAAAGAGACAAAGCTAGAGAGGCGAGACTGAGGAGGATGCTAAAGATGGACCCACCAGGCAGGAGTAAGAGAGGAAGATCAAAGAGAAGGTTTATGGATGCATTTAGGAGAAGACGGACTGGTGGTGGGTGTGGCGAAGGAAAACGGAGTAAGGTGGAGACAGGGAAGCAGGTGAAAGAAAATAAAGATGAGATGAACCTGTGTGATAGGACGTTGATTGATTCGGTGTACCTAAGTGTACATTCAACATTAAAAATAAAATTAATCCGCAAGACAGCTTTGTAAAATTTTATTAATTCACAGGCGTTCAGTTCAAAACTCGTCGTGATTATACCTGTGTGTTACGTGTGACAGGGGCATGAAAAACGCAACCGAGAGCAAAAACTGAAATGATAGCCAATAGATGCAAGGCTGTAATGTAATGATTATAGTGACCAATTAGATGGTTGGTTGTTATTAGCAAATTGTAGTAGTAGTAGTAGTAGTAGTAGTAGTAGTAGTAGTAGTAGTAGTAGTAGTAGTAGTAGTTGTTGTTGTTGTTGTTGTTGTTGTTGTTGTTGTTGTTGTTGTTGTTGTTGCTGTTGTTGTTGTTGTTGTTGTTGTTGTTGTTGTTGTTGCTGCTGCTGCTGCTGCTGCTGCTGCTGCTGCTGCTACTGCTGCTATTATATTATTATTATTATTATTATTATTATTATTATTATTATTATTATTATTATTATTATTATTATTATTATTTTTATTATTATTATTCATGACTGTCATCGCCTTTAAGTAATAGTGTTATCTCCACAACTGTTATTGTTGTCGGAATCATATAATTCTGGTTATGATATTTACCAATATTTTCGATACAAATATTGTCATTACTATAGTTTCCATTGTTTATCACATTTCTTACAAACATTATCATTATTACCGTAACTTTTATTACATATTCTATTATTAACACCAATGACATCATTAACATCATCATCACTATCATTACTAGGACCTAACAATATTTTATCTATTTTATCACTCTTACGATCTACTCTTATAATAATAATAATAATAATAATAATAATAATAATAATAATAATTATTATTATTATTATTATTATTATTATTATTATTATTATTATTATTATTACTATTATTATAATCATTATCATTATTATTATTATTATTATTATTATTATTATTATTATTATTATTATTATTATTACCAACATCATCATCATCATTATCATCATCATCATCATCATCATCATCATCATCATCATCATTTTATCATCAGCGTCACTTTTATCATCACCATTATCATTAACACCATCATTATCACTAATCATCCCATCACTATTACTAGCATCACTTTTATCGCCACCATTACTGTTTTATTATTAACATCATTATCATCAAAGTTACCGTTAGTATCATTATTATTACCAATATCACTAAGAGAATCTTCATAACTATAGTCATTACCATCACCATTATTATCGGTGTTGTTTTTCCTCACACCATTTCGGAGTCAATCAGGACACGCGGAGCCACACACCTCCACGCCGCACCTCCACTACATTCAAAAGGCTCTAGTTGAAATTACACGGATTTTTAAGGATGTTTTTACGGTTCTAGTGATAAATTAACATGACTTCTACATTATTAACAGTAGAAACACACTTGAAAAATCGATTAAATGCCTCTGTGGTCTTTGAAAATAGTGGTGAGACAGCAAAGCGTTTCAAAACACGGGCCTAAATAGTTCACGGAAACTCCACATCACACAACACCAGAGAGGAAAGGAGAGATACTCGTAACTCGCAAGTCAAACAAGCGGAGGAACTTTACACTCAAGCACACCTGTCTTTGCCGCCTTCAAAGTGGGAGGCATTACACAGCGGCGCACCGAGTGAGCATTGTGTTAACTTGGCAGTGGATATGTTCACCTGTGAATAATGAACCACCTGCTTATTTATTCGGATATTTTGGTGGTGATTTTTTTTTCTCTCTCTTGATTTACGATGGAGTGAAAATAATGAAACGTAGTCCACGCTCCCAAGACCTGTCGCTATGATTAATTCCTTCACTGTGATATGTAACAATGCACAACACTAAAACCCCAGCGCACAATCTCCATACACACTTGCAAGAAAGAAGACACATTAGAAGAGTGGTTTTCTCGATGCCTAATCAGTGAATATTCGCTTTCTCATGCACAAAAAGAGCCAGACTAAGGGTAAAAATAAATTCAAGAAAGAAAATAACCACTAATTGTCTTCCCCCACAAAAAAAAAAAAAAATTAAAGCTAGAAACAATTCACGTGTGGAGGCGCCTTGAAGTTCCTCTCTTGCCAGTGTAATGTTTATAGTTGGCTACAGAGGAAACAGAAATGCCTCAGTGTGCTTTGTAATTAAAGAACCATGAACTAAACAGCAATGGAAGTTGTAGGTTTCTCTCAGTCCCATCCCAAGTGATAAGTGATATGAAAGTTGAGTAAAGTAAGACAAGAGATGCCAGATTTGTATGTATGTTTCCTGGCAATGGAAACAAGCTGAGGCCATCTTCTTCCTGATGCTGTTTGATGTCCCACGCGTAACGATTTTTCTATTTATCATTATTCTTAACCTCTACTTTCTTTTCTTTTCATAGTTGTAATGTCACTAAATAATCCTGAATAAAAAAAATGGGCAAGTATTATCGCATGCCCAACTTCTTTCATCATTCTTAATTTCACTATTTTCTTTCTTGTAGTTCTAATGTTACTAAATATTCGTAAATCAAAATTATAGTGAAGTACGAGTGTATGTTATCCAAACTGGTGATGGTGTTCATAAAGAGAAGTACACTCAAATTCTACCAGACAAATGTATACGGCATGGGAAAGAGGAATTACCCTGACGGAGTCGCCCTGCCCAGTGGCCACCAGGGTGAGCAGTGCACTGGAGGAGGCACGCCATTCCTGGAGTATAAAATAAGGCCGGTCTGTTTCTCCATTTCTGTGTCAAGCAGACAAGAGTTGGGCATGAGGCTGAGGGATACTGCGGTGCCTCCTACAATTCGTGTGACTGACGGAAGGAAGATGTGTATCCCCATCCGTGAAGTCACAGTGATTTCCCCCCCCCCCTCCTTTTAGAACGATATATCGAACGGAGAAAAAAAAAAAAAACGTGGATGGCAGAAGGTTCCACAGCCTCCTGCGGCCATTGCCTCACACCAGCTTGTCGATCACCAACCCGCAAATCAACACATGGATCGGTGCCTCCCGCATCGAGCGTCGTGGCTCTCCTGGCACATGCACGTACGGCAGCGCAGCGCCGAGTCGCTACCGCACATCCCTGGCGGCGGCCAAGTGGGTAACGCTAGCGAAGCAGTTAAATTAAAAATAAGACTTCTGCTTAAATAACACTTAACATATTTACGTTAGTTTGCATAAAGAGACGTGTGGTAGCCACAGTTTATGAAATATTACGAATTTTAAGCCTGTCATTTAACTCTTAAGATAAATGACAGGCTTCACATCGTTAAGAAACACGCGTCTGACTTACAAAAGCACCAGACACGACAATCCTTTTCCCTGTTTTGGGTAAAGCCTCTGGTCTAAGCCTAAAAGTCGCCCAAAAGGCAACTTTAATGTCCCTCGCCGTGTTGACGTGGACCTCAGCCTCAGCGTCAGCCCACCACTGCTCTCCCTCACCAGCGCCAAGATATTCAGGAAACGACAGAAAATACTCACAGAGTAATCTTTCTAGTCATACAGCTCTGATGCCGTTGGAAAAAAATATAATAATAATGATAATAATAATAATAATAATAATAATAATAATAATAATAATAATAATAATAATAATAATAATAACAATAATAATATAAGTTTTACCATCATACGTACTCGACGATGTGTACCGGAAAAAAATAGGCAAGCAATATCACAGGCAAGGCAACACACTCGCGCTTGCACAAACACACACACACACACACACACACACACACACACACACACACACACGGTACCGTCAGCAGAAAAGCAAGTCACCGCTTCGTCAAAACACTCCCGGTCATTAGCTCATTTAACGTGCAAATCTGTTTGGCAGGGCGGCGCTGCAGGTCCCGAGCCACATGGCCGCGGCGCCTTTACACCCGCAGCCAGGCAGACGGGGCGGGGCGGGAGGGTGTCCTGCGCCCTGCGTCACCTACATAGCCCCGCTACACTGCCTCACGCTGAGTCATGTCTTTTTTTTCCCGCTCAAGGTTGGGAACGAGGCCGGTCGTGGTTTGCATACAAGCAGCGGCTTTCTTGTCTCGGCGCATCACAGGGTCGAGTAGAGAAGAGACCAGGGAGAAACGGAAGCCTCTAAAGTAAAATGAGAAGAAGCAAGATGAAGTGCGTTAAGGAGATGCATGTGGGAGGCCATAGGATGCTGAGTGAGGCTGTATAGGGGCGTGAAGGGGTGCCTGTAGGGTGTGTCAGGTTACAGATGCTCAGGAACCGAAGGGCTGGTGTGAAGGACGGTTGGGTGCGCGTCAAAAGCGATGGTGATGGAAGTTAAGGCGCCGGAGGAGGAGAAGGAGAAGGAAATGAATGGTGGGGACTGAGGGCGTGGCGGGCAGGGGTGCAGTGGTGCTGCGTCAGGGTGAGGGCGAGGGATCGGGTGCAGCAAGGGCGGTGCTGGCTGGAGTAATGCTTGTGATATCGCGAGGAAAACGAGGGAGCTAAACAAACAAATACTTACTCCCACTCGCTCCTCCACGCCCTCACTCATTCATTCCTGCTTAGATACACACACACACACACACACACACACACACACACACACACACACACACATACACACACTTATCAACCACACTAAGCCTCAAAACATCTTCCCCGCGGCTCACTACGGAAGCCCGAGTGGAATGGTTTAGCCGCGTATCGAGACACGGCGTAGTAATAATCAAGAATGGTGAACATGTACAGTGGATGGACGAAGAAAATAAATAAATGAATAAATAAATAAATGATGATGATGATGATGATGATGATGATGATAATAATAATAATAATAATAATAATAATAATAATAATAATAATAATAATAAATTTAATTCATTATTTCTCTCTCTCTCTCTCTCTCTCTCTCTCTCTCTCTCTCTCTCTCTCTCTCTCTCTCTCTCTCTCTCTCTCTCTCTCTCTCTCTCTCTCTCTCTCTCTCTCTGTTCATCTTACTAACAAAAATTAAGTCACCTGGAATGTTAATATTTATGCTGCACCACGACCCGTCAGACTCTTACGTTTTGCAGCAACTGAGACTGAATAATGTGAATAAAAAAACGCACATTCATAGGCACAGAAATTACATAGGAAGTCTTCTGCAATGGATGGTAATAAATAGACAAAAGTAAGAGGGAAGATTGGAGGAGAATTCTGTCCTGGAAGGGAATAAGAGAGGCTGGTAATGATGGTGAGTCATATGGAATTGTCTTTAACCCTTTGACTGCTATTTGGTATGTTTTTCCTTAATTACTAATCACTCTGAAACATCGTTACTAGTTCTACAGCCATCCCCAATCTTTAAATTGGGTAGAAATGGCAAAACCTATTCTTTTTTAATCCCCTTCTCTCTTGTAAATGCTTATAAAGATTTCATGCATTGCTTCTTGTGATGTTATTTGTTTCGCATGCCAATGAAAGGGCTAACTCTTCTACTGGCAAACTTTTTTTTTTTTTTCATAGTCACCCAAAACGTTTAAAATGTTTATATTATTATTACTCGTTCCAGCTCATAAATAGTTTTGTATCCAAGGAAAGACAAAGACCAACTAATTCCCTGATATTTTTTCTTCTTCTATGTCCATGCAAAAAATGTTCGGTATAGTGAGTTTTCTGAATGCCAACGACGACCGACCACAGCACTAAAAAGTTTTGAAATACAAACACGAAACTACATTATTTCAAATCCATGACAGCCAAGTGTGTGGCGCCAAGTGTCGTGTGTCCTGTGTGTCATATATGTGTGTGTGTCATTCTTGTCATTTATGCCTTAAATCACACATCATTCGCATCTACATGGCATAGACTTCCTCGACCAGGAAATACTGCGAGAACCTGTCTTACGTAGGTCCGCATCTCTAAACGGCACATATTTATTTATCCATGTATATGTTATCCAGTTAATGATCGCACGGAAGACCTGCATCATGGTTCTACTAGCACATTCATGGTCCCTACAGTAGTTAGACAGAAAACGTCATGTCCCGTATACTGAAACGCTGTGTGCTCCCATAAGGACTGTTTTCAAAGGCCACAAAGATGACTCGTCGGATTTCCAAAGGTGGTTTTTCTATTCATGGTGCAGAACCCTTGTCAAACTGCCACTAGAATCGTACAAACGCTCTTGAAAACCCAATAACATCCACGAGGGCCTGTTGTTAAAAGCAGGCGAGATAAGAACCCGGAACTTTGAGGAACACGAGCTTATAATCTGATTTTACTGACTTAGTTTCTGGCGCCGCAAGATCACGAGCTTATGATAAACAGTAACCGAAACGAGGCACCCGAAGAGAGGTAGACAGTGTGCGGCGAACAGTGACGAACAACGACATCTATGAATAAAATCCCAAAGCTGAGGACAAAAAAAAAAAAAAGACAAAGCATGACAAGGAAGAATAACAACAAACAAGCCATTTGTAGAACTTCACGAAATTGACATCATAAAGAGTCAGCACCTTAGCTCATGCAGAACATTCTAATTCGTCCACCACCAACTGTCTGTTTTCAACCATCACCTGAGTGCACAGATAAACAAGCGGACATTTCACTGACTACTACAGGAAAAACAGACTTAATGAGATGCTATCGAATTCGGGTTAAATTTAATGCTTCATCTTTCAGGTAACCATTCGTCCAACAGTAAAGTGCGTACAGTCACGGCCAGAAGTCAAGTAACCTGCTCCAATCACTCCTGTAATTTTGTGCTTTCCCTATGAAGTCCTCTTATTTGCTGACAATGTCCTTATAAGACCTAAAGATGCATAGATTCTTAGCAGATCCGAGGACTTTGGATCGAGGACAAGCTCTAAACCAAGCGTGAGTGCACTACTACTCGACTTCTGGCCATAACTGTACTAAGACTGCAATTATCAACACTGAGACGTGGCTAGGTGTACTTAAGAAAACTGTTCACCTAGTAGAATATTAAACGTATTCCTAAGAAGACAGTCCATTACTTGAACACGAGAGGTATGTAGCGTGACACTCCATGCTAGTGATCAGTCTTAACACCTTTCCAATTTCTCTTTTGCGTGCAAGTCGCGATGCAAATAAAACAAACAACGCGATGAGGAGGTGCACGTGTGAGTGGTTACCAGGAAGCGATGTCTGGGTGAAAAAAGCGAGAAACCTATACGTGAGGAAGACGAGGAGGAGCGTGCGTGTAAGCTGTGGGGGAAGGAAGGAAGGAAGGCGAAAATGGAAGGGAAGGGAAGGGAGCAATGGAAGTAAAAGCCATCAGGAAGGTTTAAGATGAAAAGGGAAAGTGAGAATAATAGAGAAAGAGAGACAGAAAGGCAGGGAGGAGGAGGGACGGAGGGCAGGCAGGGAGGAAGGGAGAGGGAGGAGGGCGTGGTCGGTGTCAACATTAACATTCAGCAGGAGCGTTTGTTCACAGCTGATAGTCAGTGAGGCGTGAAGGTGCCACCCCTCCAGGATCCCCGGCTCAGCGCTATCCCTTATCTGGGCCGGGAGGCGAGGGGCGGCGGGGAGGGGCAGCTGCAGGGCCGATGGGGAGGGCGGGGGCCGAGGGTAGTAGGAGGCGAGGGAAAAATGCGAAGGGGAGAGACGAGGCGGAGTTACGAAGGAGGGGTGAGGGAGGATAGTAAGGGATTGGTGTCGACGCGTGCCTGTTTCGTGTGATACAAGCTGCTGCTGCTGCTGCTGCTCACTGGACGAGACTAAGGTGTCTCTGTGTGTGTGTGTGTGTGTTTGTGTGTGTGTGTGTGTTTACTCAGTCGCAGTATACGGTATGAGTCAGGCTTGTATTCCTGTCTCCATGTGTGTGTGTGTGTGTGTGTGTGTGTGTGTGTGTGTGTGTGTGTGTGTGTGTGTGTGTGTCCACGAGGAGTCATGTTCGGCGGTCTTTACGGGCGGGTGGTGTTCCGGGAAGGCCGCACACAACCCTCACCTCGTCACTCGCCTCCAGTAATGACGACGGACATGACAGCGCCGCTCCTGGTCAGTCTCCCGCCGCCCTCACACCCCGTCATTACTACTTACCAACAGGCCATCGCCCGCCCGCCCCACCTCCCTCTCAGCCCACCCCAGCCCAACCCAGCCCCGCCCCCTCCACCGCTACGCCTCCAGTGCTCCCTAGCTGGAAGATTAAGTCTATTTTGGCTTTATTTGTCCAGAACCTCATTTGCAATAACGAGAGAGGAAAGTGAATGTGTTTTACCACCGGAAGAATGAGGTCAGCTGGGGGTTACGAGAGAGAGAGAGAGAGAGAGAGAGAGAGAGAGAGAGAGAGAGAGAGAGAGAGAGAGCGACGGGCAAGCAGACAGAAGGCCTCACTTCTTCCAATTAAAGTCCAATTAAGTCCTGTGAACCAAGATAAAACTCACAAACTTGAAGAGGACAACAGCAACAATAACAACAACAACAACAACAACAACAGCAACAATAACAACAACGAAAAGATCGAGAAAAAAGGAATACACCACCACCACCGCCACCACCACAACAACAACAACAACAAAAATAACAACAAAAATAACAACAACAACAACAACAACAACAACAACAACGAAACGATCGAGAAATAAGGAATACACCATCACCACTACCACCATCACAACAACAACAACAACAACAACGACAACAACAACAGCAATAACTCTAGATCCTGTTTCCTCCCTTGAGAAGAATAAGTAAATGGCAGGAAACCACACACAGACATCTAATATAGCATACCTGTCCGCCTCGGGAACAGCGGCCGGGAACACTGAAGTAATTCCGGCCGCAGCAAACCCACCTGATAACAAGCCTGATGCCACGCTACTCAACAACAGCTGAGTTTAGTGTCCGGTGTGACAGTAATAACAGCATGAGGGGAGCACCGGCCATTACCACAGTAGCCTTCCAATCCAGCCAGCCACTGCCGCCTCCCTCCACACACGTCATGAGTGTACGAGTAAAAGAGTTCATTCCACGAGTGTCACTATTCGTTATATGGATGTGTCTTTAGTCTCCAGTCATGAGTACTTCCTAAGGCAAGTACGTCACGAGGACACACACACACACACACACACACACACACACACACACACACACACGTTTTTTTCTTCTTATTTATTTATTTTTTTCATCTAAGTAATTTCTTTGATGGGCAGGGTAGATTAAGATCTTTTTTTAGTCGGGTTTTTTCTGCACGTTTAAAATATATAAAATAAATATAACTAAATAAACAAGATTACGCAGCAAAAGCACCTCCCGATAATCTTTTAAGAGAGTTTTCCTCTAAACAACTTTTGAGAGAGGCATTTAAGTGTTTATTTATCTATTTTTTTCATGACTTTGTCCTCTTGGTCAGCCTCATTCGCACAAAAATACTTAAAATGCTAGTGCAGAATAAAATCAAGACCTATCGCGAGAATTTTCAGTATATAAAGAGAGTAATATCCCCTACGTACTATACTAATAACAAACTGCACGCAGGAAAACTACATCCAACATTTAACATCACTTTTGCTCTTGATAAGTCCACTGATATTACCTAGAGAATCAACCACACCTCCGAAAGCAACACCTCAGATCCCACGGATGGCTTTCACCAGAAATAAACTCATGCTCGGCACCGCTCGCCACTCATCCAATAAAAAAACTTAAACACTGCACGAGGCAAGCCAGGCTCACTACCATGGCCCGCGTGATTAAACAACACCTCCCTTCAAGAACGTCGCGATGTAGAAAACTGTAGCACTTATTCACGAACTCTCAAGGGCGGCTTTTCTTTGCAGACTGTGAGTGGAAGGGGAAAGGTTTACTTGATAATGTGACCCCATACAGCTTCCTGCCACGGACTGAGACGCAAAACAGTAAGGATATGTATAGAAAGAATCCATTGTGACCAGTGACGTTTTCTTTTCATTGTTAGCGAAAAGGCTGACAATATGAAACTTAAAGAAAATTACGAGACAAGTCTCATTCTTCTCTGCCAAATTCTTTCCTGAACTCCTGGCAGATCTAAACACTCGTCTAGGCAAAAGTTAAGTCATGTATGAAATAGGTGAATAGATTAGCAAACAATCGATTGGATCCCCTTTCTTCTCGTGTCTTTTTGATGGCGGCAATAAAGTAGCGTTTTTCAGCATATATTGTAATCCGTGATGAGCTTCCTCCGGACATAAATAAATAGCTTAACCCTTTGACTGCTATTTTTTTCTTAATTACTACTCACTCTGAGGCATCTTTACTTGTTCTATAGCCACCTCCAATCTTTAAACTGGCTAGAAATTGTAAAATTTATTCTTTTAATTAATTCCCTTCTCTCTCTTGTAGATGCTAATAAAGATTTCCCACATTACTTCTGCTGCTGTTTTTTTCGTATAGCAGTGAAAGGTAAATAAACAACTCAATACAAGAAGGTCACAGACAAGTTCCTAAGGCTTCACGTGCATCATCGAAAGTAAAGCAGTGTAAGGGAAGCGTCTCACCATTACCTAGGAGTTACATAATGCACAGCGATGTCTGCCGTTCATCTCGTACACACAGCTGGCGGCGGCTCAGTATCTAGGAGTCCTGGAGGCAGTCCGGCGTCGTGAGTCTTCATCACGACCTGTGTGTGTGTGTGTGTGTGTGTGTGTGTGTGTATCCCTCTCTCTCTCTCTCTCTCTCTCTCTCTCTCTCTCTCTCTCTCTCTCTCTCTCTCTCTCTCTCTCTCTCTCTCTCTTCACCGAGGAACATTCAGGAACAGTGATGCGTGACAAACTAATAATAAACACTTCCGCTCTGAGCCCGACGCACCCAAAACTGCAGACGTGAACATTGCCTGGTGAACCACAAGTAATCCCCGCTCGCTCGTTGATGACTTCTGCCGCTTTCTTCTTTCCTTTTTCCTTGATGCGTCGCTAAATAGTCACCGGGAAGCTATGAAGTGAGCGTTGCATCTCTTTCATAGCTTCGTATTTTTTTTTTTTTTTTATTCCCTTGGGCTTCAGTTTTCTTGCTTTTTTTTTTTTTTTGAGAAAGTTTGATTTTTCTAAGAGCTTCATTCCGGGGAGTTCAGTTTTCTGTAGGCTTCACTTCTCTGTAGTCTTATTCTTTTGGAGCTTCATTTTGCGAGTGATTTTCCAGGGAGCTTCGTCTTTTTAGCTCAGTTATTTGGGAGTAAAATTTTCTATATGTTTAATTTTCATCGTTCTCTAAAAGCTTAATTTTCTGGGAGTTTCAATTTCTGAGGGCTCTGTTTTCTGGAAGCAACACTTTAAAAGAATAATTTTCTGAAAGCTTCACCTTTTTTTCTCTGGAAGCTTAATTTTTCAAGTTACAATTTAGGAGCTTCTTTTCCAGTTTAATCTTCTAAAACCTTCATTTTCTTGGAACTTCATTTTCTGGAAGTTTATTTGTTTAAGCTTCAATATATAGGAACCTTATTATTATTATTTTTTTTTTCCAGAGTGTTGCATTCTCTTAATTTCTTGTGAGCTTCAGTTTCCAGATCCTTCACTTCCCGGGAGTTTCATTCCCTAGAAGCTTCACTTCCCGGGAGCTTGATTTATTATGAGCTTCACTTTCTCGGAGCTTCAGTTTCAGTGATCTACGTTTTCTGAATTTTCTGTAAGCTTAAATTTTCGGAGCTCAATTTTCTCTATTTTCTGGAAGCTCCATTTTCTGAGAGCTTAATTTTGGGGGGACCTGATTTTCTTTATCGTCTGTAAGCTTCGATTACTTAAAGAATTAGTTTATAGCAGCTCCATTTTTAACTAGTAGGTTCCCTTTTTTTTTTTTTTTTTCATACTAGCTTCATTTTCTCTTGCCTTCACTCTTCAGGGGGCTTCAGTTTCCCTCAGTGTGACGGGAGGTGTGAGAGTCACTCGCATGCAGGAACTGACTGGCGTGTGTATTAACAACCAGGATGACCAGCGGGTGATAAAGGAACCAGTCACGCGATGGAAGCAGACCCTCGCTGTGGCCACACTACCTGGTGTTTAATTATTTAACCCATTCACTGCTACGTAATATCTCCATAATCACTAACAACTTATGGGTACAATCACTTAAACAGTTCCGTCACTTAGAAAGACGAGATGTGCAACTATCTCATTTTTGCGCTGCAGTCTTTTAAATAGTTCTGTTATATAGAGTAGACAAGAATTTACTTTATTCTTTTTTCTAAGTCCAAGCAAGCATTTCTTATACTGCTATGAATGCTAAAGATCACAGCGGCATAAAAATGTCAAGGACACACTTTCTTTAATAATATCGTGACCTAAAAAGAAACGATTTGCTGTTACCTCCTATTTTGTTGTTGTTGTTGTTGTTGTTGTTGTTGTTGTTGTTGTTGTTGTTTTTGTTGTTGTTGTTGTTTCTGTGTCCATGCAAATCATTTGTACAGTGCTGTGAATATCAACTAACGACGATCACAACAGTTAAATAATTAACTATTGATCATATCTGAAAAGCTAGATAGAGGAATATCAAAACAACAAGGACTTGAAAATTTGAACTACTCCATCACTTTTTTGACCGTCAGTAGAATTTTTTTTTTTTTTTGGAAATTATACACTAAATTCACACCACGCCATCTTACTAAGCGTGAAGGGAAGCCACAGCGGTCAGAGATAAAGGATCGTATTCCTAAACATGTCGACATCTTGTTTCGACTTTGATGGAAGTTATAGATGTACGTTTTTTTTTTTTTTTTTAAGAGACTAGAATAAAAGACAAATTCCATCTTTGTTAACCTATACAAGTGCGTTTTTAAGAGACTGTAGTACAAACAAACAAACAAATCTTTCAAAAGTTGTAGATGATAATGGGAAAGACTGACCAGCTGTGAAAGGGTTAAAGGAATTCTTGTGATAGATTACCACGGATTCTGTATCATTAAACAAGAAAAATAAAACACCCCATGAGGACCTGACTAATTAACTGCGGCCTTAGAGAGGAAGAAAAAAATAAATAAACAATGCTTATGAGAGAACAAGACTTTTAAGAGTACAGGTCATACATAGACTAGACGAATATGAATAAGTATGAATAAAACCGTGATACAAATGGTAATCACATCTCGAGGCAACATCTAAGCGCTTCTGGAATTACTGAATTACTGGTGAAACTGCGACTTCCCTTACTTTCCTTCCCAGATCCCGCCTCCTTCACCCCGCGGCGCCCCACTACTCCATATAGTAACCCTGATGTAATGCTGAGGGCACCGTATTATTCAGGGGGTAATGAGCGCTGAACAGCCACCGCCGCCGCCACTAATGGGTACATGAAACTTGGAAGTGAAGTTATTGAGGTGAAAGCGAGTCGTGATCTCTGTAGGAATGAAATATAAACGATGTCGAAGTTTCACAATTAACCTTCACCTTTGTCTACCACTGTGGACTGTTCAGAAACCCTTTGCTTTCTCACCACTATTTTCGAAGGCCACAAAGATCATTATCCTCACGAGTTTTCTTGATTTTAATGTAGAAATTTCGTTAATCTGTCACTCGGGCCCTAAAAACACCCATAAAAACCCTGTGTAATTTCAACTAGACCCTTTGAATGTAGTGAAGGAGAGGCGCAGAAATGTTTCAGAGCTCATTGTCGCCACTACCACTACTGTTACCACCACCACCACCACCACCGTTATTTTTTCTTATTTTGGTATTCTTCATTTTGCTAGTTTGGTTTTCGTAGGAGTTTCATTTTCAGCAGCTCAGTTTTCCGAGAGCTTCATCTTGCGAGAGTTTGATTTTTTTTTTTTTTTTTTTTTTGGAGCGTCATTTTTGGGAGCTTTATTTTTCTGGAGCTATATTTTGCAAGTTTAATTTTCTAGGAGGTTCATTTCTTGGGAGTTCGGTTTTCTGGGAGCGTCATTTTTGGGAGCTCACTTTTTTTTTTGAAGCTTCATTTTCCGAGAGTTTCATTTTCTGGGAGCTTTATTTTTCGAAAGTTAAATTTTTTTGAGCATTTCAAGGAAGTTCATTTTTTTTTTTTGTGATATTTTTTTGGGAGCTCACTTTTCTGGAAGCTTGATTTTGAGAGAATGAGATTTCTTGGGAGCTTCATTTTTAGCTAACATCATTTTCCCATCACTACGTATCGCTACCCATTACCACAGTCACGTTCATGCAGACAGAGAGGCGGACAGACAGATATCACATCCGCTTTCCCATGACTGCTCAGTTCTAAATTTATAGGCGCAACCGTCACCATCTCCCACTACTGTTACTCCTGTTACTGCTGGTACTATTGCTGCTAATAATTGGCGCCATATGAATTAGTTATCACGGCGCCAAAATATGAAGAAGCCAAACAATAGACTGCTGCTTCAACTGAGACTAATGATGATGATGATGAAGATGATAATAATAATAATAATAATAATAATAATAATAATAATAATAATAATAATAATAATAATAATAATAATAATAATAATAATAACAATAATAACAATCAAACCACTACCACCATCAATTACACAACTACCTACTTTACACGAACATTTAAAAAAAAAAAACACACATTCACTAATAACACATTCATAACTACGGCCCTTTCCTTTACCACCACCACCACCACTACCACCACCATTACCACCCCTAACACCACCACTACCATCTTCACCATTCCCACATTCCCCCCCCTAACCATCACTGCACCCCCACCACCACCCCCACCACCACCCCCACCACCACCCTCACCACCCCAGGGGCACACGGTTAGCCACTAGGGCCGTAAATCCCCAAGTAATCACACGGAAGGCTCACAGGGTGTATTTTTCTCCCCTGGTGCGGCATTTAGATGATTTAATGCCTTTGAGAGGGAATGATATACGCCGGGCAGGTGGCAGGAGCGGTGCCCTGTAAACACTGATCGTTTCTCGCTATTTACATGCTGAGTGACCCGACCACAGATTGCTTTGAGAGATTGTCTGCCTCTGAACCTGTCCGTCCGTCTGGCTGGCGGGTTGGCTGACTGGCTGGCTGGCTGTTGGCTGGCTGGAGGAGCACTTGACACCTTACTGCTGTAGCCACCTCGCTCACACACACACACACACACACACACACACACACATATATGAGTCTCTCTCTCTCTCTCTCTCTCTCTCTCTCTCTCTCTCTCTCTCTCTCTCTCTCTCTCTCTCATTGTACAAACTCCTCAGCAACCTCGTGGCTTCCCTCAAAAATCACCTCGGGAACCCCCTCTGATTCCTGTTTTTTTTTTTTTCTTGTTCTTGTTCTTGTCCTTTTTTTTCTCATCAAGGTCACAAAAATCAGTAAAAAACTAAATGGCCGTTTATAAAAAAAAAATCAAAAAGGTCAGATTTCCAAACAGGAGGGTCAATTATCTTCCGGAGGTTCCCGAAGCTTCATTTGTGAGTTCATTAACAACACGGAACAAGCTATTCTGTATTTTATGATCTTAGGTGAACCCTTCAGACACCTGCCATGGTCGTGTGGATGAGAAATGCCACTTAATGACTGGAAATGTGAATGACACCTCAGATGTGTATGAAATAATTAATAATACGCGCGTTTTCATGAGTGTCCTTACAAAATTTTGGTCACGAGCGGAATATTCTCATGGCCAGTTTTTTTCCAGCCTCCAGATCAATTCGTCATTGTTTCCACAAGCCTCCAGGATAATACATCACAACTACACGTGATATATAAAATAAAACAAAAAATATCAGCGGATTTGATCGTTACATTAGAACAAAACCTACCGCGACTTGTTTGCCTCGTGCCATTTACCATTCAAGTCTTCAATTAACTGCCATGACTTGCTATCTCACAGGAATACCGCAAGGCCAATTCATACGGCAAAAAAACAAAACCACAGATACTGAAAGTCTTACAATGCTCCACCACATCCTTTGTTGCCAGCGGTGTCTTTTAAATACTTCAATCTTCCACCCACATTTTATCGAGACCAAGGAGAGCCGGATTCCCCTAAAGAGCATCACTGTAGGGAAATATATTCAGAGCGACAATTTCTCTGTCAACAGCTTAGCCTTGTACAGAGCGATACGGCGGTGCTGACATGGTCGTGATAATGAATGACACTTGACATTACAGCCTCGTGTGTGTGTGTGTGTGTGTGTGTGTGTGTGTGTGTGTGTTGGTGACAATCATACATTACATTATACACACTTCCTCATACTCGTACATCTACATTATTTTTATCACATGACTTGCCACCTTCAAACTCTCTCATTTACTCACTTCTGTCAAAACACTACCACTTCCCCGTCCAGCCTCTTTCTGACGCAGCTTGCCAATGTCCACCCCACCTCACCCACTGCCGGCCAACCCAACGATTGTAAGACCACTCCTCTCATCCCCGTCCCTTTACAATACCGTCCTGCCGCATCAAACATCACCTCTACAAATTTTCACTGTTTCATAAATGTTATATGTATTATTTTATTTAAAACTGTATAACTGTATTTTGGATTTTGTGTCTTACGATATTTGGACAATGAATTATGTGTCTATCTATCGGTCTATCTATCTATTTTTCTGTTAATTTGTCTCTCTCTCTATTTATCTATTCATCTGTTTGTTTATTTATCTATCTATTCATTTCTATTTTCTATTAATATCATATTTTTCTTTATTCATTTATTTAATTTTACGTTTGGAGGAAGCTAGTTTAGAATACAAATTGAAAAGTAGTACAACATTTAGACACTACTGACAGGAAAAGAAGCGATGAAGTAGCACATTTTTTCCTCTCTCTCTTTCTCTCTTTCTATCCTTAGTTCTAATGCCACTGCTTCTTTTCCTTGCCAGTAAAATCACCCACCCAGATCTTCTTTCACACCCTGTAGCTTCATTTGTACCCAGTAACAACGCAAAACTCCTCAAATAACACATACCATATCATTAATACCAAGGAGTTTAAAGACCCAGCTTGATCCCAGCGCCACTCTGAGCTCTTCATTGAGTCATCACGGCGCCTAGAGGAACACCCATCTATCAGTCCACGAAACATGATTCTCACACATCATTCACAACACCTCCTCATCCCTTCAGCACTAAAGTAGACTGGTGTATTGTATAGTACCTCTTGTCACAGTGGAGTAGGAATGTGTAGCATGTAACGTAACAATGGCAGGTATGTAATGATGAGAGAGCTTCTGGGTGGGTCTGGTATTGAGGGTTTGGGCGTACTGTGTTGTATGGGTTTCTGTGTTGTATGGGTTTATGTATGGGTTTTCTGGGCCCCAAGATAACAGTTGGCTATAGGTGGTGTAAATGGTAATGGTGTGTTTGTATTTATTTGGTGAATTATTTGGAGTGTGGACAGAAAGAATTTTGATTGGTGTGTTTCTTCTTCTTCTTCTTCTTCTTCTTCTTCTTCTTCTTCTTCTTCTTCTTCTTCTTCTTCTTCTTTTTCTCCTTCTTCTTCTTCCTCCTCCTTCTCCTCCTCCTGCGTTTCATCATCTCTTCTTTCTTCTTCTTCTTCTTCTTCTTCTTCTTATTATTATTATTATTATTATTATTATTATTATTATTATTATTATTCCACCTCCTCAGCATAATTATCATCATGCGATCAAAAAAACAATTTCAGTTCCAAAAACCATGAAATTTTAGACTAGATAGAAAAATATTCTCTCTCTCTCTCTCTCTCTCTCTCTCTCTCTCTCTCTCTCTCTCTCTCTCTCTCTCTCTCTCTCTCTCTCTCTCTCTCTCTCTCACATACATCCTGATCAGTTTTCTCGGTAAACTTCGTGTTGCTGTTGTTGTTGTTGTTGTTGTTGTTGTTGTTCGACCTCCATTTTTCTTCTTCTTCTTTTCCTTTTATTTATTTTTATTTTTTAACATAAAACAACAGCCTCGTTACACAGTGTGAAGCCTCGAGACGGTTTGCTGTGTTTGGAAACATGTTTTGTGGTGCCTCATTACAAGCTCTCACGTATCCTACCAAAGCAATGTTCCCCCACCCCTCCCTCTCTCTCTCTCTCTCTCTCTCTCAGCTAATATTGCAGATGAGATGGAAAAAGAAAAATATCGTTAAAATCGAGTGTTGAGAGAGAGAGAGAGAGAGAGAGAGAGAGAGAGAGAGAGAGAGAGAGAGAGAGAGAGAGAGAGAGAGAGAGAGAGAGAGAGAGAGAGAAGCATGAAAGGGCACTTGCGCACACACACACACACACACACACACACACACACATAATGGCAATAACTAACGTTCATGATGGTGGCAGTGTTTACACGGAGCGGGGCAGAGATGGTATTGGCGTGCAGCGTTACCAATACCAACACAGCTGTGAGCCCCGGGGTGGTCCAGCGCTGCAGCAAGCACGGTCCACATTTTAATCTTTAGCGTCGCCGAGTGTTTACGCAAGGATCATAAACGTCACCTAACACCCTGTGCTTAAAACACTCGAGAAGTCCTGGTAGTTAAGCCGTAAGGAACAATGTGGGCTCTCAGTTCTAAGGGTTCTTCCTTGAGTACTTCCTTCTTGGTATTATGTTGTGTACTTGGGTATAAATTTGCTGGCACAGGAGGGAAGAATTGAAGTTAAGGGAGATAAAAACATAAGGACTTAGAAAACAAGGAAAGCTGCAAGAACACATCAAGCGTACACATGGCAGTCCCTGTGCGAAACATACCTATTTCCAGCGGTGGTGTGAAACTAAAGACTGTCGGTTAAAAGAAAGGTTTTTGCGGCGATATGTTTTTTTGACTCCACCCTGATTAGTGCGGCTGTGCAAGGTAGTCAGACACTGAGACTCCCACGATCAGTCACGGGGCGCATCCTTTTTTTTTTCCTTACGATTTTTCGAAATAAATACAAGAAAACCGAAGAATATAATTTTATCGCTTTAAAATAACTTTCCTTGCGTTTAGAAAGACGACCGAGGCACAAAAAAAATAAAAAGTGGGCGGAAAGTGAGGTTAAAGAAATAATTCCCAACATGACTTGATACTTCTCTAGTAAAGCACAAGTCATACGAGGAAAAGAAACAAACAGATAAGGCAAAGCTCCAGGGCGTAGGTAATGCACGGAGCTCTAGTCATGGCAACAGCTACAAACCTACTTTAGAAACAGAAAGGATATGAGAGTGACACAACGCTAAACACAACAAACGTGAGTGAGGCACGATATCCAACCAGACTGAAGAACTTAATACTGCGGGAAGAGAAAAGAAAAAAAAACACACAAAATAAAAACGAATTGAGTGACACAACACTAAACCTAACTAGCGAGTGAGGCATGACACCCAACCACTCACCATCACCATGCACAACAAACAACCTGAACCTGCCTGACCTCACTTTACCCTTTGACTTCTCTTTGGAACATCTTTCATGAACCACAAACCATTCTGAGATCATTCCTTTCGCTCTCCAGCCACGTTTAAATATAACATAGGCAAGGCATTCGAAAGCTCTTTTAATCCATCTTTTCATTCATGTAGATGCTTGTGAAAGATCTTTTACTGTACATGTTTGCTTGTAAATCGTTCGATACCGCAGTGAATGGGTTAACCCACCGCTGAAGGAGACACACCTGCCATTCACCCCACGGAGGAATCTTCACTCCCCCGCCTGCGTACTAGTAGCAGCAGCAGACCAGGAGTACCCAGGAAAATAACTCCGTATGTTTAGCCGGTGTAAACAAATAGTATCAAGTCAAGGCGGAACTGGATCGTACTCAAACATCTACAAGGAGATTACGAGGTTAAGTGGCGCTAGATTCGATGCGGAAGTGCTCTTCACTATTACGTTTCGAGCGGTGGTCAACAGGACATCGGCCCCGCGTGCGTAGTTGCCGTTGCGCCTTTCTCTACTCCGCAGCTGTTCCGGGTACATGAGAATATAAGAACATAAGAAAATAAGGGAAGTTGCAAGAAGTCATCAGGTCTACGCATGGGGATCCCTGACAATGTAGTGTCCTCCACCGTGTACAACATAACAATATCCCTTTTGCTGTTTTAGTCGTCCTTTTTAAGCATTCATAGCATCGCAAATACTAACTGCTTGCCAGAGAGATAGAGAGAGAGAGAGAGAGAGAGAGAGAGAGACCTTTTAGATTACAACTTTAACGATCGCACTTAATATTTCTCAGCTTCCCGTCCATTCCCTGACTCTCAAACACGTGAGGAAGGAACATGCCACTCGTCCACACACCAACAGCAACCCCGAGAGTGAGGAAAAATGTGCTGAAAACTCGGTAAACGTTGGCCAAGATTCTGCTTGGCACACTCCCCTGACAGCCCCACAGACAGGCGCCATCCCCACACCTCTCAGGGGCAGAGGTGGGGAGTTTAGGGCAGCGGGCGGCGGGTTTTCACGGGGGTTGTCGGGTCGGTGGGGCAGACAGCGTTAGTGTGGGTAATATAGCCCGTAATGGCCACCTTGCTGTCAATACCTGTGTGGAGAGGCTCGTCCGCTGCCCGCCGGGGGGTCGTTACCGTGTGTGTGAGTGTGTGTGTGTGTGTGTGTGTGTGTGTGTGTGTGTGTGTGTGTGTGTGTGTGTGTTTATCCTCAGTATGTATATGTGATGAGGCAAAGGTGGCGCGGGAGCAAGGATATGTGGGGAATGAGTAAATGTGTATAAGCATGTCTGTGTGTGTATGTGTGTGCTGGGGAGCCGGGAGAGGGTCGGGTATGAGAGTACTGGTGGGGAAGGGATGGGTGGTGGATGGGTGGGAAGGAGGATGAGTGTACTTGTAGTAGTACGAGCACAAGCCATGTTATCTGAGTCTGATTCATACGTGTCTATCACGCCTCGGGCACCAGTGTTTCTACATGTCATTAATGTTATATTTTCATAGGTAGTTTCATGTGTGCCTGCCATGCTGAGTGTGTACGTGAGTGACAGCCCTAAACATTGCTCCTGACGGGGCCACCCACACGCAGCGGGCGGGAGCAGATGGGCGGTGAGCAGGTCGCGTTACTGCCAAGCATGAACGTAGCATATCAAGAGTCATGACGTAGGGGAGGCAAACACACTGACAGCACACGCTCGGAGAAGGAAAGGTCACTTTACTATCAGTGTAAGTGATGCAGAAGAGTAAGAAGCTATGGGTGGAGGAAGCGGAGTCATCTCATACGTTCAGGCAAAGAAAAATCGCATCACTACTCAGCAAGTGTCACAGGTCAAGAGTCGTGGGATGGAGGAAGCAAACACACTAATATGAAGCACTTAGCCTGGGAAATCCCGCATAACAATACCAAAGCTGAGCGTTGTAGGACACCAAAAATCATGCCTGAACGAACCAGCGTGTTTGCTTATCCACATTACAGGAAGCAAACTGATACCGCACATGCAATCAGGTCGGGAGGATCACGATGTATCAAAAGGTTGACGAAGATGGGTAGGACACCGCTAGGCAAGACGCAGTTAGGGCTCGCCGCTGAACGGTTGGCTGGCGGCAGGAAGCACAGAGCCACAGAGCCACAGACACACTTATGCCGGACATCCAGGAGCAGGGAAGGCCAGGAAGACCCCAACGTACGTAACTCAGGCCAGCAAGAATTGTTCGGGTCGCCGCCAGGCAGGACTGTGTAAAGGCTCGCCAGGCATTGTGTGGGACGGACGGTGGACATGATCCTGCGGTCGCCTCCTCACCCGCGTCCCTCATTTGCATCTATATTGGGCGGGCGCCATCGCCAAGCAGCGCGCCCGTGTCGGTATACCTGCCTGCCACACATACATCGCCCTCCCGCCCACGCACACACACACTCCACCATATACACGTCCCTCGCAGCCATTAGCGCGGTAAAAACTTCGCTGCCGCTCGGTTGCTACACATTACTTCGCCATGAATTGCTCTGCTAGTGACAATAGCGGCGGCGGCGGAGGTGGTGGCGGTGGTGATGGTGGCAGTGGTGGCGGTGGTAGTGGGTAGCAGCAAACCCTTCTCAGTGGAAAGTCTTTTGGTGTGTGTGTGTGTGTGTGTGTGTGTGTGTGTGTGTGTGTGTGTGTGTGTGTGTGTGTGTTTGTGTGTGTGTGCCTTTCCTAGTTCATGCTTTTAGATGTTGACAATACAATTCGTGTGATTTCTATTAAATTGTGGTCAATAAATTATCTATCTATCTATCTATCTATCTATCTATCTATGCCTCAATCTGTCTGTTTATCTATCTATCGATCTATCTGTGCAGTTGCGCCCTAACATACTATCACCCCCGGAAAGATAAGGGTTTTTTTTGGGGTGGGGGTAAGGGAGAGGAAGGCAAAGGAGGGGAGGGCCTGTGTTGGAGGAGCAGGTGTGTGGAAGAAGTAAACTCTGGAACTCCCTGCCTGCTTCTGTATTTCCATCTTCCTATGACTTGAATTCCTTCAAGAGGGAGGTTTCAAGACACTTATTCATCAATTTTTGACTACTGCTTTGAACCTTTTATGGGACTGGCATTTCAGTGGGCATTTTTTTTTATTGGATTTTTGTTGCCCTTGGCCAGTGTCCTTCCTACATAAAAAAAAAAGTGGGGGGTGCAGGTGGATCTGACAGGTATGCAATTGATGGGCCTTCAGGAGTCATTTCCTTCTCTTCTCTTCCCGCAGATGACCTGACCGACGACCTTGAGATTGATCCTGTTGAGAGTGAAGACGACGAAACTGGATCACCCTCCGATCGCATTTCCAGAGCGGGTGAGTCAGTGAGTGAGTGACTGAGTGAATGAGTGAATACATGCTTTATTTTTCAATTACTGGATGAGTGAGTGAATAAGAAAGTGAATGAGTGAACTCTTCTTTCAGTAAGCGAGTGAGTGGGTCAGTGAGTGAGTGAGAGCGAGTGAATAAGTGAATAAGTGGGTTGATAAGTGATATATTTTGAATTATTGAGTGACTGAGTAAATAAGAAAGTGAGTGAGTTAATTGTTCTTTTAGTGAGTGAATGGGTGAGTGAGTGAGTGAATTAACTTTATTTTCGTGAGTAAGTCAGTCAGTGAGTAAATGAGTGAGTGAACTATCTTTTCTTTAGACTCCGACCACATTTTCTGAGCGAGTAAGTGAACGAGTGAATAAGTGAGTGAATGAGTGATTCCCATATTTTAGTGACTGAGTGAGCGAGTAGTCAGCAAGTCAGTAAGAGAGTAGGTAAAAAAAAAAAGAACGAGTGACGGAGCTTCAGAGTGTGTGAGAATTAAGTAATTAGTTAGTGCGTTCGTAAATTGGTATGTAGGTTGGTTACTTAGTTGCCAGTTCGTTCGCTGGATGAAAGCAAAAAAGGAAGGACGAAGGAAAGGAAGCAAGGAAAGGAGAATGATGAAGGAAACGAATGACAATAGAGAACATGAGGCAAGGAAAGGAAAGGAAAGGAAAGGAAATAAATAAATAAAGAAAGAAAGAAAGAAAAAAGAAAAAGAAAGAAAGAAGGAAAGAAGGAAGGGAGTCAAGAAAAAATAAAGTGGCAAGGAAAAAAAAATAAAGACGAAAACGAGAAAAAAAATCACTGAAATAGAGAATAGAGAAAATACGCATTGAGAGAGAGAGAGAGAGAGAGAGAGAGAGAGAGAGAGAGAGAGAGAGAGAGAGAGAGAGAGAGAGAGAGAGAGAGAGAGAGTAGTGGTTGCGTCACTGAAGTTGGGAAGCATAGAGGAAGGTAGAAAATTAACAGCCACTTAGACTGATAACAGAGCGGGAGGAAAATGGACAGAGAAAATAACGGTCTCAATCATTCTGGAAGGTGAGGAGGCAAGGTGTGTGATGTGCGGAGGGTGCGCGTGGATGGCAGAGACAAAGATGAGGATAAAGAGTACGTAATAGAAAGTTAACTAGCTCAGAGAAGGAAAGAAATAGCTTAAGTGTTTACTACACAAACTGTAGAAGTATTTTGAATAAAATAGACTTGCTTAGAGGAATGGCGTGTGTAGAGAAAATTGATATCATTGTTTTAACAGAAACTTGGTTAGATATGTCAGGAAAAGTATTTAATCCACAGGTTAAGATAGATAGTTTTACACTATTCTGTAAAGACAAGGAAAACAAGAGAGGAGGAGGCGTCCCGTTATACGTTAGGGACACATTACAGTGTTGTATTAATAGTAGAATTAAAACATATAGCAAAACAGAGTCGATATGGGTAGAAATTAAGGATCACAGTCAGTAGTACTGGGAGTAGTGTACAGGCCACCGAACAGCACAAAGGAAATTAACACCTCACTGTGGCAGGAAATAAATAGAGCAGGTAGGTACAGTCAGGTATGTGTGGTAGGAGATTTTAATTTTATGAATATCGACTGGAGCCTGATGGTGGGTAACAGGGAGGCAGAGGAATTTCTTAAGGTAATTCAGGTTATATTCTTTTTTAAACAGGCAGTCGTAGAACCCACAATGGGAAACAATATTCTAGATTTAATTCTTACTAACAGGCAGGAAGCAATCATGCAGGTAGATATTAGAGGAAAGCTAGGTAACAGTGACCATTGGGAAATTAGGTAGAAATCAAAATGGGAGGAAACTTTTAGAAGCAAAAACACTAGTAAATTACCTGACTTTAGGAGAGCAGATTTTGAAGAATTAAAAACCCACACAGTAGGTACACAATAAACAACGAAACTCTGGTAGGTTCAGGGTACGAAAAAGATTTAGCAGTTATAGTTAGCTCTGAACTTCGTCTAGGAAAGCAATGCATAGAGGCCAGAAACAGGGCAAATAGGGTATTAGGATTTATTTTTAGGAGTGTTAAAAGTAGAAGGCTCAAAGAATTATTAAAATTATACTTGGCGCTAGTCAGACCTCATCTAGACTACGTTGTGCAGTTCTGGTCCCCACATTACAGGAAGGATATAGGTCTATTAGAATCAGTGCAAAGGAGAATGACTAAAAGGATACAGGGGATCAGGAGTATTCCTTACGAGAAGAGATTGAAGCTGTTAAATTTACATTCTTTAGAGAGACGTAGGTTAAGAGGGGACCTGACAGAAGTCTTTAAGTGGTATAAGGGTTATAACAAGGGGGACGTAAGCAAAATTCTTAGGATCAGCAACCAGGACAAAACAAGAAATAACGGTTTCAAACTTGAAAAATTTAGGTTTAAGAAAGAGATAGGAAGAAATTGGTTCTCAAACAGAGTGGTAGGTGAATGGAACGGACTCAGTAATCAAGTTGTTAGTGCTAAGTCATTAGGGAGCTTTAAGAGAAGATTAGACGGGTTTATGGATGGGGATGATAGGTGGAAATAAGTAGGTATATTTCATACAGGGAGTGCCACGTGTAAACCTAGTGGCTTCTTGCAGCTTCCCTTATTTCTTATGTTCTCATGCTCTTATTGAAATGTTTAGGAGAAATAAAAAAAAAAAAAAGAAGAAGAGGGAAAGAGTAGGTACAAAAAAGGAAAGAGGGAGAAAATTTGTGAGAAAGTGAATTTGTAGAATAAGAGACGATTAGATGACTGTATTTTCTTTTCATTGTGTGTGTGTGTGTGTGTGAGAGAGAGAGAGAGAGAGAGAGAGAGAGAGAGAGAGAGAGAGAGAGAGAGAGAGAGAGAGAGAGAGAGAGAGAGAGAGAGAGTTAAAGGTCATGCTGTATCCTGAATTTGTGGAATGAGTGTTGAATAAAGCAAGTGTGTGATTTATGTCAGAAACTCTCTCTCTCTCTCTCTCTCTCTCTCTCTCTCTCTCTCTCTCTCTCTCTCTCTCTCTCTCTCTCTCTCTCTCTTAAAACAGATAATCTTCCCCTCAACAGAAAAGTTCAACACAAAAATGCTTCAAACGCTAAATGATGATCGTTGTTGTAAATCTGAGGAGGCTCCACCAAAGCACACGTGTCCCGGGAGTACTGGGAGGGATTTGCATGGGTACGCAGTGACGGATAAGTGTGAGGCTGAGTCATGAAGTCACGTCAATATCCGTTATTTTTTTTCCCGGTGGCAACGTTTAGCAACCGCGGATGGCTTGAGCTGCCTGCGTGGAGTAGTCAGCATACACAAACTGATTCGCTTTTAACTACTGACCATCGTTTGACCATCGTTCAAGAGATGCTTTACCAATTAACTGCTTAACACTTTTATCGTTCGGTAATGTTCATATTTACTGCTTTTAATCTTACTTTTTTTTTTTTTTTGCAAGTGTCTTAAAATCAGTCCTACATAATTTTATTTGACATGTAAATCAAGATCTTTTCAGTAACTGTACTACCGTGATGTGTGCTGCCTCTTGATAAGTAAACCTGTCATTGGCAGTAGTAGTAGTAGTAGTAGTAGTAGTAGTAGTAGTAGTAGTAGTAGTAGTAGTAGTAGTAGTTGTAGTAGTAGTAGTAATCTATTATTCTTTTTCTTATAATAATAATAATCATCATCATTATTATTATTATTATATATCATTATTATTATTATTATTATTATTATTATTATTATTATTATTATTATTATTATTAACGTGAAGGCGATGGAGTAGGAAACTGGCCACCTTATTCCATGTGCCGCGGTCCAGAAAGAGTAACGCTTCCACCCCAACGCCAACACCAACCCAACTTTGCTCTCTCACCACGATTATTTTCAAAGGCCAGGTTGTCAAGCGCGATTATCTTATTAATGATATGGAATTCTTGTTAATCTGTCACTATAACCATAAAAAACACCCTTAAAAACCCGTGTAACATCAACTGCAACCTTCTGAATGTAGTCAAGCGGAACACTTTCACTCTACGTTAGTGTTTTCAGACTGCAGCGCACTAACCAATCCTATTTCATACCTTGTCCCGCAGAAAATGTTCTAACTACACGTGCAATCCTGGTCACACGTAAAGTACCATGCCACACTCATTTCCACTGCTTTGCGTTTTCCCTCAAAATGAAATTCCCTGATCTGCCAAGAGCCCATCAAGTCTCAGGTTTTGCAGGGAGGCACGGCAGATCACAGGAATGAAGACTGAGGGAAAACAAAACACAGTGGATGAGTGTGGCGGGTTGCTCAACTTCCGACCACAACTATATCACATGTATGTAGCGAGAACACTTCCTTTATGCTACGGTAAATTATTCAGCGCCTCAGATTACCCTTTCATTGTGGTATGCAACAATTTATAGCAGTAAAAGCAATACATGAAATCTTTATAAGCCTCGACAAGAAAAAAGGGGATAAAAAAGAATAGGTCATGCAATTTCTAGCCAGTACAATGTTTGGAGGTGGCTGTAGGACAAGAAAAGATGTCTCGGAGTGGTTAGTGATTAATGAAAGATGTGGCAAATGGAAGGTTTAATAATGATATGAGGTCATCACACCGGGACAACTGCAGTGGTGAGCAAATAAACAGTGGTATCACAAAGGAACAATCGACGGGTCGATCAAAATCCAAATGGGCACACACTGTCCAGGCGTTTGGGAGCCACTCATCTGAACGTGAATGCTTCTCAAACTTTGCCGGTAACGTAATGACGGTATAACTCGGTCAGCTCCCCACAAGACTGAGCACCCGCAGGTTTTTCAGGAGATTATGTAAAGTGCCGCGTGTGGTCAGACAAAAACGCTACGCTTATTCTGTATAAAAAAAAAAAAAATCTACCTCCAAAGTAACGACCAAGAATTTTTTTTTTCCCCATCGTGAAAGATACATTTGTCCAAAGTGTTAACATCAAATTCTACAAAATGTTTCAGACAAAAGGCAGAATGCCTCCACTCGTCACGCCCCCAGTTCTTCTTGGTCTTTCCGGAGGTCTAATGTAAAACACTACGCTAGTCCATTATTTTACTTGACTTATAGACATGAAATTCATTGGGTTGTGTGACATCACTACTTGGTGCAACTAAGGAAAGAGATTCCGTTAAAAAGGTACATCACACAAAGATATGCTAAGCTTGTAGTATTAAACGTTTCGTTCACTCATAAAGACTATTTTTACAGTCCTTATAACAACCTACTAACACCAGAATCATGAAAACTTCACTGAAAACATGGATAACGTGCATTAAAACCTATCAAAATCTGTAAATAAAACACCAAGACGCAGAAAATTATGGGAATATGATTACAACATAAGACAATAAAAAGGAAATAAGGAAAACTGCAAGATGCCGTCAAGCCTACACGTGGCAGTGACTGTATAAAATAGCCACATCCACCAATATCCACCTGCCTCCCCTATCCATAAATTTACTTAATCTTCAAAAATTGGAACCTTGGCGTTACGTTCACCTTTTAAGTTTCCATCAACTGAACCAAACGAGCTGCGAGGACCACCACCAGGTTGTTGGCATCGGTTCCTCAAGCAAACGTGTGATTATCTTACAAGCAACTCCTTACTCTGACCTCACAAGAGCCAGGCTATATAATTTTGGTCTCCTCCCTGCAGCGGATATTACGAAATTAGTAGCCGTACGTTGAGGGCGTTAACATATCCCTTCCTTGTGTAATAAATCTTAGAGGCTGCCAGGGCTGCAAAATGTTCACTGCGGGAAACAAGCCACGTCCGGAGCCAGATCGTGAAACGCCTTGAAATGCTCCACCACAGTTCCTTACACCAACTGCTTATTCTCAACCCTTTCTATGCAATGGTCTTTGAGTAAAATTTAGAGCAGTATAGGAGCATAATTTGCATGGACATATGGAGAACAGAAGGAATAAGAGATTAATTTTCTATTTCCCGTGCTACGAAACTAATTGATATACTGTAGTCCAAAAATATGTCTGAAAAATGCCAAGGGATTATGGAAAAAAATGTCTAGCACTGAAAGGGTTAAAGGATGAGATGGCAAGACAACAACACCGAGCTGCAGAGGAGACACAAGGGATGGAATACGATCCACTTTTATTTGTTGATTAATTTTTTTCTCATTTATTCATTCAGTCATTATATATTATGAATTTTTGTCCTTATCCACATTAATCTATATATTTATTCATTAACTTATTAATTCATCTTTAATCACATTCACTCATTTATTTGTTCATTTCCTATCAATTTAACCGCATAATTTAAATGATCACATCTTTCCTGGCTGTAGGTGGGCGTCTCTTCATGTCAAGGCAGCGCGGTAACAAGATCAGTGTATTCAATAAAGAAAGAAAAAATAGTTAGGCAAAAACTCGACCACTTCCTTGTACCAGTCATCCGCTAAGACAGTAATTGCACGTCCATTCTGAGCCAGTCCGCTAGCTGGCACGAATTTACGTCGCTGAAAAAAAAGGAACATTGTACAGTAAGCTGATGATGTTCCGTTTCACTTAATCATTACCTCTCAATACATCCCGCTTAACATTCCATCCTCAGCTTTATTGCTTCTCACTTCATCCCGGCACCAAACAGAAGTTGCTTATAATTTGCTTAAGAAAGAAATATACGAAGTGTAGTAAATAAACTTGCATTTGATTTATGTACTGCTGCTTTTATTTACATAAACTAAATATTATATCTTCACGTCAGATATATTTGTATTTTTCTTCTGTGTTTTACGTTTATTTTTCAACAGCAGCATTTTATCGCATTTCATAAACACTAAGAAGCAATATTACTCACAACATTGAGGACCAACACAAGAAATAAGGAAACAGTGAACAAGATGCATCAGTGAATGAACCGGTGATGCTGCCGCCAGTGCGTGAGTGGGCAGCGCTGCATGCCGCCAGGCGTCCACCACGGCGGTGCGCACTGCCCCCTCTCAATCCTTGTACTTTTGGTTAAACAGGATAATAAAAATAATAATCTTTTCTTCTTCTTCTTCTTCTTCTTCTTCTTCTTCTTCTTCTTCTTCTTCTTCTTCTCCTTCTTCTTTTTCTTCTTCTCCTTCTTAGCGAAACAACATAATAGTTTTATAATTATTTTTCTTCTCTTTCTTCTCTTCCCTGTTCTCTCAACCTGTTTCTCCTTCCTCCTCAACTGCCAGGCCTCTGCACCATAAAACAGCGTAGATCTTTATGGCATCTTTTTGTCTTAGATTATACTGCTGACTTCCCTCTAGCATAATAACACTTACCAGTGAAGCAATGCGTATGCCAGTAGACTCTAAAAGAAGTACTGTGCGTTACGAATACATGACGGCAGCTAAGCAACCCACAGCTTACAAATCCGTTTAGGCGCAGGCTGCTTATTCGGTTCATCTTCCAGTGTACAGACTATACACAGTTTCTGAGGTGTCCAGCTTTTCCTCTCCTGACATAGCGCAAGTCATAGGAAAAGTAAAACATAGAAAAAATAATAAAAAAATCACTGTCGCAAACTGCTTTCACGTTAAGGTCTCTCTCTCTCTCTCTCTCTCTCTCTCTCTCTCTCTCTCTCTCTCTCTCTCTCTCTCTCTCTCTCTCTCTCTCTCTCTCTCTCTCAATTAACTCTCCCTCCTCTCGCCACCACAACAGGAGAGGGTAGCGAGGGCGCGGGCACAGGGGCGGGGACCGGCGTGGGCGGCAGCAAGTCGAGGCGGCGGCGCACGGCCTTCACCTCGGAGCAGCTGATGGAGTTGGAGAGGGAGTTTCAGACCAAGAAGTACCTCACACTCAGCGAACGCTCCCATATCGCCCAGACCCTTAATCTTTCTGAGGTGAGTAGAGTGGAAAGATTCTCTCTCTCTCTCTCTCTCTCTCTCTCTCTCTCTCTCTCTCTCTCTCTCTCTCTCTCTCTCTCTCTCTCTCTCTCTCTCTCTCTCTCTCGTCACACTTAATTTCCCTAACCATCCTTTCAAGCTTATTATCACTACCACCTCACCTGTAGCCCTTTTACTCCTCCTAATTCTCCTCCTCCTCTTCTTCCTCTGCCTCATCTTGTTTTCCCACATGAAGTGTACTAGTAACATTCATAGTACTTCTATAGACACCTTCCTTATAGACCTGCAGGTGTTCCGATATTTGTCCTTTATCTGTATTCCTTCTCTAACTTCTTCTCCTCCTCTTCCTTCTCCCACGCTTTCTCTTTTTTCTCTTGCTCTTGTTGCTCTTTGTCATCGTCGTCCTCCTCCTCTTGTTCTTGTTCTTGTTCTTGTTGCTCTTTGTCGTCGTTCTTATCCTCCTCTTATTCTTGTTCTTGTTTGTCTTCCTCATCGTTCTCCTCCTCCTCCTCCTCCTCCTCTTCTTGTTATTGTTCTTTTTTGTCTTCGTCATCGTCCTTCTCCTCCTCAGCACCATGACCTCACCCCTTCGCTCCCTCGCCACAACAGGTCCAAGTCAAGATATGGTTCCAAAATCGACGTGCCAAATGGAAGCGCGTCAAGGCGGGGCTGGTGTCGGGGTCTGCGGGCGGCGGGAAGAGCGCCTCCTCGGGCCATAAGATCATTGTGCCCATCCCTGTACACGTGAACCGTCTCTCCAACCTGTCTCAGTCGCAGCAGATGGAGAAGGCACAGTCTACCGGTCCAGGTGTGTGTGTGTGTATGCGTGTGTGTGTGTGTGTGTGTGTGTGTGTGTGTGTGTGTGTGTGTGTGTGTGTGTGTGTGTGTGTGTGTGTGTGTGTGTGTGTGTGTGTGTGTGTGTGTGTGTGTGTGTGTGTGTGTGTGTGTGTGTGTGTGTGTGTGTGTGTGTGTGTGTGTGTGTGTGTGTGTGTGTTCCTGAAGCATGGATGGTATGTATGCACTATGCAGAGTATATATGTGGTACAGTTTCATGATAATTTCACACGCAAAAAGACAATCTGCATCTTACTGCACGGCATGTTGATTACAATTCCATATTGATGACGCTGTTATCATACCCACCCACCTACACACACACACACACACACACACACACACACATCGTCAATAACACCGTCTCTCCGCCCCTGCCAGGTGTGGGTGCGGGAGGGTCAGGCCCCATCAGCTGCACCACCGCCTCGCCGCTGCCCACGATCAAGGCCATGGACCCTCCCTCCAGCATCCAGTCCCGCCGCTCCGCCTTTCAGGGCCTGCCGCAGCCACAGCCGGTATCCTTGGGCCAGTCTCTCTCCCAGCCGCCGCAGCCGCCGCCACCCATCTCAGTGTCGCTGTCCCAGAGCCTCCAGCCGAGCCTGTCCGCCGCCCTCGCTCACAGCCACTCACCGACGATGCCTCGCCTCAGCCACGCCCCTTCCCTCGCCTTGTGAAGGACACCATGATGGCTGAAACTTACTGAAGCATCGTCTCTGCCCAAGTCAAAGCGGGGGTAACGATCACGGCCGGCGCTGCCCCCGCCCGCCGCCCGCATCACCGCGCGGCGGACAAGCAGCACGACGAACGCGTCATGCTTGCAGGAAATGTCTCACAACGAAAAGATAGCCGTCAGAAAACACTGCTGCATCCAGTGGAAATATATCAATGTAAAAAAAAGAACGAGAAAACAGCTAAATACTAAGTGATGTAAAAAGAAATCTGTGTTCATGAAGTTGAGTTCGATCAAGATGGCGCACCAGACGACTGACGAGTTTTAATCTTTATATTTGTTTCCGTTTTTGTACAGTGAGAGGTAACCTGGGTCTTAGGGTTAGAACTGCTTTCTTTCCGGTTAACCCATAGCCACACCTCTACAGGAATAGAGCCCCTCTCGCGCCTCCAGACAAACACACTCTCTGCCTCCCCACCGCCAGTCACAGAAGGGGAGCGGGTGCGCGTGATCACAGTCGCTATATTGCAAGAGCGAAGAGAAAGTGAGCCGCGATGCCCGCCACTACTCGGCGGAGACGGAGACTCCTGCTTGGGAATGGACGACTGGAGCAGGAAGAGCAAGGGCTGGCTCGCTCCGTGCCCCGAGGAGGCCGAGGAGGGAGCGCATGCCAGCTTTAAGATTTAGTTCTGTAAATACTGCTTGTAGGTAATGTACCGTTATGTTGCTGACGAGGAGAATGAATGTACTGATAGTGTAGCTGTAGCAAAACCTCCCGCCCGTGTAAAAACAATGTCCGCCATCCTGCACTACTCCACTGCCTCTGTCTGGCCTGCCTCCACACTCTGGGCGAAACTTCTCCTTCTCCTTTCATCTTCTTTTTAAGATAAAACTAGCGCCCGGACAAATTCAGGTCGTGGTGGCTCACACACACACACACACACACACACACACACACACACACGCGGTGAGGGTGGGAAAGTGGTGAGGCCAAGGCTGCATGTGAGCCGACCCTCTTGGACGGTGGCTTCCAGGGGCTGAGGGTTGGCGGGGTGGAGGATGGCGTTACGTATACACATTACTGGGGTGGTGAAGGTGGGGCGGCTCGGAAGAGCAGGATGGAGTGCACAGCTTGTCATCAGTCTTACGTGGCGCCTTCCCAGAGTTCTTCGCGGCATCCCCAAAACTGGTGATACATTTCAGGGTAAACTGTTCCAAGAGAGTTCAAGCGAGGAGATGTACCAGCACCATTCACGGGGCGCAACCCATCACCACACACCTGTCTTCGCCCCTAAGGTCTTCGCCCCTAAGAGTCACTGCCCAAAATACCATGAAAATTATAAATAATGTTTAATTACTAAGACCGCTAGACTCTATAGATCTGATGTCAGCGTCTCCCCCACGCCCCCACAACTATGGTTTCAGCCTGGGCCCGCCCCGTACGCCTCGCCCCGCCCCGCCGCTTCAACCAAGCCGCCGCCAAAACTGAGTTGGAAGCCAGCAAATAAATCTAACCTGAGAAATTTATATACGTACATATGCTATCAATAAACTGAATTTACGTAAAAGAAGTTGTTTGTAATCAACACCCCCTTTTTTTTTTTTTTTTTTAAGCTGATGATAAATCAGTTACATCTTTTTTTTTTTTTATGCACAAGGGAAGAAGACCCACGGACGAAGATAAATTCAGGAAAAAAGACAGTGAGTTGCACACTCGCTTATAACTCTCTCTCTCTCTCTCTCTCTCTCTCTCTCTCTCTCTCTCTCTCTCTCTCTCTCTCTCTCTCTCTCTCTCTCTCTCTCTCTCTGTGTGTGTGTGTGTGTGTGTGTGTGTATATATATATATATATATATATATATATATATATATATATATATATATATATATATATATATATATATATATATATATATATATATATATATATATATATATATATATAATATATATATATATATAATATATATATTATAGTATCGTAGAGTGCAGCATCCATTGTTCCCGTGAGGGCTGGCGGGTTCTCCTGAGCCAGCAGCGGCAGGAAGCCTCAGTAAGTTGTTGGTGTCTATAAATTAGCTCCTCGCCTGCGTCTAGAGCCAGAGCGACGGCTCGTGCAAGCCTTGCATCCTGTTGCTGCGTTTCCTTGGCAGCGTCAGCACAGATCTGGCCCAGTCAGCACAAGGTTATCATCCTCAGGGCAGCACTATTGTGCTACAATGTTTAACGTTAGGGAAAGCAGCGTTCACACGAGCCTCTGTGCTCTGCAACAGCAAGTATGCACAGCGGCAGCGGGTGCATGCTCACCACACTAGGGTGAGTACAGAGCCTCCCTTCCCACACACTCCACGTCCTCTGCACCCACTCCTACACCACATCACCACCTCCTCTTCGTCCTTTCTTACCACCGCCCCACGTTCTCGTGCTACTGCGATGCCAAGCACATTCTGGAGGCGTGCTTCACTCTATCCCTTGCCGGCACCCGACTGGCTAGGCCTCTTTCAAACACGCATTTTTTTTTCTTCTTTTTTTAAACTGAGTGGGTTGAGTCAAGGCTGGCGACATGGAGAATACAAAGCCAAAGGAGAAATTTTAACACCACATTCCAGCATTCATTTCATCTGGGAGGACGAGAATTTTCACTTACGTAGTTTTCATGAGTAGGTTCTTAGATTATACATATATGTACAGTATATGATTCATATTTACATAATTTACTGATTATTTCATCACTTGCCGTTGTGATAACTCGCCCGGCACACCTCCCATAATTTGTTATTTATTTGTTTTCAGGATTCACTGTCTGTACAACCTGTTCTCGCTGTCCCTGCATGCCCCCCACCCACCACTGCTCCTCCCCACCTCCTTCTCACCCCGTTCTCGCCGCCTCTTCATTTCACGTAACACACCGCGGCCTCGCATCTCGACTCCTTTGTACTTTCCACGTCAACTTTTTCCTCCGCATCTTTCTGACCTGGCCGGTGACCTCGCTGCGTCCTCCACTGAATCCTGGTAGCCACAAAAGCTGCTCTTCCTGAGACTCGGTCCATTTTCATATCTCGCCTTGATTTCTTCCCTTCATCCGCGCTCCCTTAGCCACCTCCCTCCTATCCTTTCTTCCGCTGACCTCTTTTCCCTCTCTTTCCTCGTCCTCCTTCACCCGCAGCGGTTCGCTCCCTTCTCCTCCATCAAAGTTATGAGTCATGCAGGCTCGTTACGTCCCATGAACCTTGTTGTTGGACTATTAAGTTTATTTGTGAAGGCGGGGGCAGCTTTATGTCATCTGAGTTAGTTGTCGCCGCCGCCACTCGGAACTCCCCGCTAGAGGGCAGGCATTCCCCTCGCCCCGTGCAAGCGGTTTTAGCCTCTCCACACTGTGTCCCTTGAGCTGCTTCTCCCACAGGCATGACCCAAGGGCTTCTCGGACATTCATTACAGGGTCGTTTGTCGTAATGAAGTGTTCAGGAGATGGGATAGACACACCGCATCTTGTGATATGGAAGGAGCATCATCAGGCGGGAACGTGTCTGACGAGCATCACACACTTGACTTAGCTGCACCC
>NC_087171.1:10668266-10673266 GCF_035594125.1 Scylla paramamosain | reverse complement strand
AACGAGAGCCTTTTGAAAGTAGTGGAGGTGCGGCGCAGAAGTGTTTCAGGATATGGATTCATGTTTCTCTCGATCTTCTGCCTTCAAAACGAATTCCTCACACTCTCCTGACATTTTTTTTTTCGATTGTAATCAACTTGGCTTCACACTGTACTTGTTTGCCTTCCTCCCTCCTACGACTAAAAACTGCCGCAAAAGAGGAATATCAAGACATGTGCTAAACTAAACAGGGCAACTTTCTGGTATCTTATCCTCTATCTCTTTTGAATGACACATTAAGCGAGTTTCAATTTTGGTGTCTTCTGCCAGTTCTTAACACGTAAAACAGTAAGTGAATAAGATGAATAAATTAAGCGAATGAGAGCCGCGACAGTCTGGTGTAGTGATGGCCTCCACGCGGTCACCATGAGTCATGAAGGTGAGGACCAAGGCTCAAAATACTGCCTTCTTCATCTATCACCATTCCAGTAACTAATGCTTTCAGTAGTCAAATTTCTTATCTCTTAATAGTCCTGTCTGTCTTGCCTTATCTTACCATATCTAACTTGCCATTTCATTTCCTGGGCGGCTTGGAACAGACAAGCAACCGAGATGACTAAAAGAAGATTGTTGTTATGATTATTGTTGATGTCGTTGCTTTTATGCTCCTAACTTTCTAATCTCTCATTTTTATGTTAATCTCTTTGGCGTATAATCTATCCTTCTTTTCTTTCTGTTTTCCTTAACTCTTCGACCACGCTGCAGTACGGTTGTGTTTGCTTTTGTGAGGGGTCCCACAGCGTCTTTGTCAGTCACACCCATTACAAACATGTCTTCATTCGCTGTGTCCATAAACCTTCTCATTGGTCCTCTCTTTCTGCTGTTGTACGGTTACTCAGAGACCTTACATATATCTACTACCGCAACCTTGAATTCTTCTTGATCTCTTGAATTCCTGAGGCCCTTCTCTTGACTCCCCAATCTCCCCTACCCGAGAGACTTCCTGGTCTCTTAACTTCTGACTCTCCTGCTTGCCTCACCCTTCCGCCCGTCCCTCTCGCCTCCTGTCTCGCCACAATCCTCCTCCTCGTCCCGCCTCGACTTAACTCCGGTCAGCTGTGGTTCCGAGGCCGCCACAAAACGCACCGCCCGCCGCCACACAACAACATAATTGCCTCTCAGAAGATGACTCCCTCCGCGGGGTCTCTCTCACTTGGGCCTCACGCGATGGTAACGAGGTGACGTGTCGGCGGCGGCGGGGAGAGGCGCGAGCGGGGGTGGCGAAGCTGTTGGGGTGAGGAATTGAGGTTAAGGACGGACGGGTGGTGGGGGCGGCAGGAGAGGAGGGTGGATGGTGCGTGAGGGAAGCTCTTACTGAATGAATTTTTTTCTTCTTCTTTATTAAGGAGTGAGTTACTGAGCGCCCGGCGACGCGGCAGGCGGGGAGGGAGGAGTGGAATCTTCGGGCGGCGAAAGAATGTGAGGATGTTGGAGAAATACGTAAGAGGCGTAACGAAGGGGATGAGTTTAAGGGAATCAAATAAGAGGGTTGGGTCTCTTCTTTCCCCCTCTCTCTCTCTCTCTCGCTCTCTATCTCTCTCTCTCTCTCTCTCTCTCTCTCTCTCTCTCTCTCTCTCTCTCTCTCTCTCTCTCTCTCTCTCTCTCTCTCTCTCTCTCTCTGTGTGTGTGTGTGTGTGTGTGTGTGTGTGTTTTCCATCTTTCCTCCTCTATTTTCACACCTATACCTCCATCTCCAACCCCTCCTTTCCTCCCTCACAATCAGTTTGCCCCTAACCTCTTTATCTCACTCTCTCCCTCAGTCCCAGCCTCACTCTCCGCCGCCCTCGCCCTCCGCCTCCCTCACCTCTATGGTCGTTAGGCACAAGGCCCCGCCCCGCCCACAGAAACATTACCGTAAGCAGAAGCGACGCGCCGGCAACCCCCATGCAGCCCCCGCGAGACTATGTGGCGTCGCCCTGCCCGCGCCTCCTCCATCATCTTCACTCACACACGCAGCCGAGAGTCAAACAGAACACAGGAAGAAGAAACCGCTAATGCATCTTGGTGTCGAGAGCATAAGAGATTTGGCGAGAGGTGTGAGCTGGGGTGTCTCGCTCTGCTGTGCACCTGTTGTGGCTTTATACTTAGACTGGTTGACTTTGGTGTGTGTTTGTTGGGTTGTGGAAACTGGTGAATGCATTTGAGGACGTATCTCTCTCTCTCTCTCTCTCTCTCTCTCTCTCTCTCTCTCTCTCTCTCTCTCTCTCTCTCTCTCTCTCTCTCTCTCTCTTTCCGCTCCATTTTCGATTCTACAGGAAAGGACAAAGTTTTGTTCTACTCCTTTTTTTCTAGAAGAGACGTAACTGTTGTCTTTTCATTCAACAAGATACATTTATTTTTCAAGAAATGACATGTTAGTTTTTTTTCAGGTTTCTATTGTTTTCAAGAAAACGTATAAATTTTCTTTTTCCTTTTCCTCAAGAACGAACATATATTTTTCTATGTCTTCAAGAGAAAAACAAGCCAGTTCTCTTTTCTCTTTTTATTTTAGGAACACAACGGGTATTCCAGCTTTATTTTCTTTCTTTTTGTTTTCGAGTGTGCAGCAAATCTTTATTTTCTCCCTCTTAGAACACATGAGGAATCAAACGGGCATGAATGTCGTCAATAAACATAACTGATTCCACTTGTAAATTACGTAGTTCAAAGAAAAGAAATAGAGATGACAGTAATCACAATTTTCAAGACTTCTTCCCCTTGTGGCGCGTCTGTGAGCTTCACGATGAGGTGGGGATGGGAAATACACTGCTCCACTGGCCTTGCTCTGGTGGCAGGTGATGACTGTAGTGGTAACAGTGCATAGCGGCGCTGGCGATAATGACACACCACATCTCAAGTCGCAGCTCTCCTCCTCCCATCCCTCCTCCTCTAACACACACACACACACACACACACACACACACACACACACACACACACACACACACAGAAGCTGGACCAAATAATCTTACGCAAAATAACCATCATTCTATTCACTACGGTACGCTCTGTTCTGATCTGCGTCAAAATGCGGCGCTGCGAGACATGATAGGCGGCGGTCTCGGGTCGTTACCTCCCAAGACACGACACGTTGACTCAAGAAAAAACTGAACTGATAACAAACTAACGCATTATGAAGCGCGACTGCGAAATGTTATGATGATGACAATGATTGACTATAATGTTGCTGCTGCTGTTCTGTTAGTATGTTTAGCAGAGCAGCGTAAGAGTTAACTAATGAAAGATAAGAAAGAGTGAAGAGAAAGGATAGGGGACATCATTTAACTCTTGTATTGCTAAAGTAGATATGGCAAGGATGAGCTGTGTAACAAGACCTCGTGAAGGTGGAGAAATGCAATTAATACGTTTAGCAAAGTAACGTTCATGGAAATAACGGTAGAAGACAGCGAGAGATACAACATTGCGGCGGTGAGTAAGAGACTGAAAAGAGTGTATTCAGTCACCTCACCTCATCCCCCTTCCACATTTGTGCCTCAGCTACACTGTGGTAAGAGAGAGGCATTTCCGTAGCTTTCACACCACACACACACACACACACACACACACACACACACACACACGATCTATGAACCCACTTTGTACTGCTTACTAGTTACAATATCAACTGAACATTTTTAAGAAAGAAGTAACAAGATACCAAAAATAAATACGTCTCTGTATCTCAAATGTCCTTCCCCGAGGTACTGTAGTGGTCAGAAGACATTTTGCATTCACTTTCACTGTTTAATGTTTTCTCTTAATCGAAATTATCTCATGCAATGGCAATCTATGAAGGAAATTTGGTAAGTAATAGATTCTTATCAGATTACACATTCTGACCATGAGTATGATGTTAAACACAGAAAAGGAGTGTGGTATATCAATTAACTATTAATAGACCATGATTCTGCCTACATTGCACCCACAGGACTTCCCAAAATGGTTAATGTAAACAATGATCTGGTTACGTCATGATGGAGTATGTTAGGTTCGGGGAATTTATCATGGGAATATTTTTGAATGGAACGTATATAGAACTGCACCGGCCAACGCATTTCAAGACCTTTGTACAAACTTTCTTCAAGGAGCAGCTTTACAGTTTCATATAAAATTGCAATCATATATATATATATATATATATATATATATATATATATATATATATATATATATATATATATATATATATATATATATATATATATATATATATATATATATATATATATATATATCAAGGAATAATGTTTAGAGATGAATACTCACCGTCCACTGCCAGTCATCTTATTGGAGGTGAAAGTGATGCTGCCCGCCACGCTTGTTGTGAGGCTGGTGAGGTGTGCGCTCCTTGCTTGCATCCAGTGGTAGCTTGTCCTTCACTCAGGCTGAGGTAAGAGAACAGTAATATGTAACTGCTTGAAATATACTATCGGATCGTGTAACTCTTAGGAATGACAGTAATGTTGCTTGTTGTGAGGCTGGTCAAGTGTGCGCTCCTTGCTAGCATCCAGTGGTAGTTTGCCTTCACTCAGACTGAAGTGAGACAACAGTAATATATAATTGTGTGAAATGAGCTATTGGATCATGCAACTTCATTAATCCTCTCACTGCTACATAAATTTTTCATTACTCACTTTCATCTTCTTAGAGACAATGTTTAATATTGCGGTCTCTTGAATTATTCTGTAGCCTGGAAAACACAGAATTAACCAACTTTTCCCTGTTCTTTCTTCCGTGCAAACAGTCCACGCAATGCTCGAGGTGATAACAGAAGACCATCGCAGTGAAAGGGTTAATTTAGGGACAAGTTTCATGGAATTCAGAATGGTAAACTAAAATTAAGTGTCTTCGATCATGAGTCTCTCTCTCTCTCTCTCTCTCTCTCTCTCTCTCTCTCTCTCTCTCTCTCTCTCTCTCTCTCTCTCTCTCTCTCTCTCTCTCTCATCCTGGCATACTGACGGTGTTCGGGATAAATGTGTTCT
>NC_087171.1:10650766-10663266 GCF_035594125.1 Scylla paramamosain | reverse complement strand
TGTGTGTGTGTGTCCACCCGCGTGTCCTGCTTCTCACTGGAGCGTCGCGTTGAGAAGTACGAACTATTGACCTCACCTGGAAATATTTAATGAGATCAATGCGACGGTGCTTACGTGAATAAGAAAAGACACAGGTTTCTCGTGGCGGAGGGGAAGGGCATTACGCCACCACAAATCATCAGTAATTACCGCTTTACAGAGTGCGGTGTTATGCATAAAGGTATTGACGGCACGAGTTTACGACAACTAATTTCAAGAAGCACTATACTGCATGGTAAAAATGGGTGGCTGCTGCTCTTTGTGTCTGTAAATTACGAGGATTGAAACCAAGGCGGTGACGTAATCGACTCAATCCTGGCCAGGCGTCATTGTGCTGCGAGGGGACGGCTGTGGTGGTGGTGGTGGTGGTGGTGATGAAGCGGCGGGATTGAACCAGCCAGCCAGCCACAGCGAGCACTCATATCCAATGCCCGCATACCTATAGCACTGCACGACACGCGGACTTTGTTAGCCTTAAGCCGATATAATAGACGAGAATAAATACCAAGTCTCTCTTTTCTATCGCGAAAGCCATTCATTACAGTGCATGGTGCAATTTTTCTACCTTCGTATTGTTCCCGGTCTCTGTGTGTGTGCGTGCGTGAGTGCGTGCCGAGGACCATTATTGGCAAGAATCTGCACCACCGTCTGAGGGTCGTCAAGCCTGGCCGGGTTACTGATTCCCGGAGCCCCGCAACGCTGCTCCCACTGGCTGTTCTGGGGCGCGTGTCCATGGCCAGGCAGAGAGGGGCGGTTCCCTCCTGCTGGCCGGTGACTGACTGACGAGAGCTTCACACGGCGCCCAGGTCTGGAAACAAAGATCCAAGACCAGTATTTTGAAACGCTTTAGATTTTCACAGGAGCTGCTTTCATAGACCACAGAAGCAACAGGTCGAGTTCTCATGGGTGTTTTTCCTGTTGATGATGAAGAATCTTTATTAAATTATCACCAGAATCCCGAAAACACCCTTGAAAGTTTCAGCAATTCCCACTAGAGCCTCTTATAAAGAAGTAGACATAAGACGTGGAAACATTTAGAGCACACACACGGGATTGCAAGTCCGATCTCAAGACAAAGCTACGTCATTTCCTCTGTTCCCGCTGAGTGACTAACGTTCAAATTACTTCATCATTACATCAAATATTCCATTGTGAGGAAGCCTGGCCCCGCTGTACGTCATACTCAGCACCACGCCTGCCACTGCTGATGATGGGGCTCAGTGGCGGCGGCACGTGGCACCAACACACGGCACGCTGCCTCTAGGGGATCACAAAGGAAGGTTGGAGGATGAATGACTGACATGAACAATCCAACTGATATTTAAGTGACGTTAGTGAACCGCTCATCGAGAAGTAAAGCATGTGTTACTTTCAAGACGCTTAGCCTTTATTATTTGATCATTCTTTTTGGTATTGCTTTGGGAACTGGCATTTAAGTGGGCCCTTCTTTTTCTCATTTTTGGATGTTCTTGGCCAGTTGACCTCTTACATAGAAAAAAAAATATAAATAAATACTTTCATAGAAGAATACTAAATGCTATCTCCATCTTCATTATTTCTACATATCTACATCTATGTATCTGTATCTATATTTCGCGGAATGAATATTGTACGCTTTGATAATGATCCATCCATCGCAAAGCATAACAAATATAATCTACAAACAACAGAGTTTTAAGAGATATACTAAATACAATTGTCAGTTAATCCTCGTGTATTTCTGGTGTAATTAGAACGAGATTTACACATTTCCTTCGAGTCCTCTTCTTCCTTGCCTCCTTCTGACACGCGCCCTTCAACACCCAAGCTACAGACCGCCAAGCAACACCCTCCTCACAAGCAACAATCACGAGTCATCTTCTCCGTGAACCCCAATCACTGCAGTACAACAAATACTGACGCATATTATTTTCCTCCCCATGACCTTAATCTTCTCCCATATCGTCACGCTGCACCACGCACCTCAACTCGCACCTAAGGACAACTTGGGGAGTTAATGGGTCTTTTGCGCACGCTGATTAGTGAACAAGTCAAGGGAACGAGAATTAACTACACTACTTCACGTGACACACATGGCGATACGACCACTCCCGTTAAAAATGAAAGAGATGTGGAAAGTTTCAATTTCTTTCGTTATTCATTGCACTTCTGGCTACGTCGTGGTTATGAATACTGAGGTGTTAAGTGGTGTGTGCTGCACGATCTTCATTTCTTAATCATGGGCCCTCTTTCTCCCTCTGTGTGTGTGTGTGTGTGTGTGGAGCGAGTGTGGCAAGCAAAGCATAGATCTCGTGAGTGCGGGAGGGGCTCGGATGAACAGGTTAGCTGAAGCAGTTGAAGAAATGAGGCCTTTATAAGATTACGGGATGGAACAGCACAGTGGTTAGAGATGACAAGTTAGTTAGCATAAGTGTGATGAGGACATAGGTTTTTGTGTGTACGTGAGTGTAAGCAACTGACCTTTAAAATATATTGAAAAAAAGTTAAGAAATGCGAATTATAACGAGATGAGATATGTAGGTGGAAATAACAGGAGCAGGAGTGGATAGGTCAGTAGAGGGAGCGAACTTATTGATTACGTAGGGTATAACAGACAAGTGTGGTTAAGGTGTGAAGTATGGGAAGGGTCGCGCTTGACCTACAGACCCCTACATTATTATGACTCATTCAGTTAGTTAGTTAGTCAGTCAGCTGCTTGCCCAGTGAATCAGCAAGTTCAAGTTATTCAATCAGTCGGCCGTTTAATCAGTCAGTGAGTCAGTTGATCAAATAGTCAGTCAGGCAGTCACTGAAAACCCAAGACAGTTAGTGAGTGCGTGAATCATTCAGTCAATCTATTACTGATTTCGTCAGTCAGTTAGTCAGTCAGTCAGTCAGTCAGTGTAAAATTAAACCGATGCAGTCTAGCTGAGCCACGGACAGGCCTAGGTGAGCACCGCGCAGGAGCCGCAAGGTATTTTGGTGTTCGGCAAGGCGAGGCGAGGCGAGGCGAGGCAATGCTCCCTTCGTGCACGTGTTGGCAGCGCGCCGCCCCTGGGTGTCACACCACACCTGAGGCAATTACCTCGTGGCAGACTTATGGCTCGCTGCTCGGCCACCCGTGAACAGACCATACCTCACCCCTACCCAACCCTCGACCCTCGCCAACAGTGTTAAAGTCCTGCCTCTCCCCTGCCATGCCCACCCCCTCCATCACCTCCCCCCTTTGGCACCACATCCCTCATACACTTCACTGCTTCCTCCTAACTCAAAAAAATGTATCTTATCATGTCTTGTGTAATGAAAAGGGGAGAAGTATCTCTCTCTCTCTCTCTCTCTCTCTCTCTCTCTCTCTCTCTCTCTCTCTCTCTCTCTCTCTCTCTCTCTCTCTCTTACAAGGAATGTAGCACAGTGTCAGCAAGTTGCTCGCCCGTCGGTCGCGCCCTCTCCCAGGTCAGCCCAAACAGGATCATCAGTGATATTTACGCAAGGCAGGGTGGCGCCGCTGACCTGTTTCTCCTGCCGGTAAATCTGGGGCTCCCTGCTGGAAATTATCGATCACAACCCAGACGCCTTTTTAGTGAATGGTGGTGATGGTGGTGATGATGGTGGTGATGGTGGTGGTGGTGGTGGTGATGATGGTGGTGGTGGTGGTGGTGGTGGTGGTGGTGGTGGTGGTGATAGAGGAATGTCGGGCACTAAGAATGTGTCTCTTTTATTTAAGCTGAAGATGTTTTCCGTCAGGCCCTCGATCGACACACTCCACACGTGGCCACTGTATCAAGAGACTGGCAGACATGTCCTGACAGTGCTAACCAGACAAACCTTAAGACGATGTTAGTTATCAAAACCTTGGCATATGCTTGGAGGGAAAGGGGAAAAAAATTATCGTCAGTTTCTTTCGTGTTAGGAAGTAGCCTTTTTTTACTGTTGTTCTTTCGTCAAGTAAGCCATAATTAACCTCTTCGTGAGAAAAACATACATGTCGTTTTTCATAATTAGATTTCCCTTCATAACTGCGGCCGAAAAAGAAAAAAAAAGTCATGCGAGGGGAGGAAGGTCATAGTAATAAAAAATTTTATACTCTTCTACGTTACGATATAAAGTGGAGGATCGATGCTTCAGTGTCGTGAGTCATCAGATGTTTATAACCATAGGGCTGCAGCATCATGGCACAGATGCATCCACAGCTGCGACGAGCAATGCAGGCACCCCACAGCACGCAGCCTGGCTGCTCCCTGGACTGCGAGGATCTACTTCACCATGACGCAGCGGATCTGTACCTCCGAAGGCACGCACCTTGCTGGCTACCATCGCATGTCAATTGCCCAGTTCCTGCTGTCTTACGCTGAGCTCCATCACACACATTCAGAATAAACACAAACTGTTTCCAGCTTATTCAGAATGCATTCTCTTATTAATGCTCCTTATTGCTTCAGTGTGCAGTGTGAAAATGCCTCCTGATGACGCAAAAGCAATCTATTCAAATCACAATTAACAAATCCTGCAGAAAGTTAAAAGAAAATCAATAAATCATTAAAACAAAGCTATACGTGGATGTAGAGTACAAAACTTAATTTGTTTTAAACCCTTTAACTGCTGAGCGACACATGCTTCTTTAATCACTAACTACTCTGAGACATCTTTTCTTGTTCTACAGCCACCTGCAAACATTGTACTGCCTACTTTTTTTATCTCCTTCCTTCTTGCAGATGCTTATAGAGATTCCACACATTGCTTTTAGTGTTGTGAATTGTTACATAATGCAGTGAAAGGATTAATGAGTTAATATCAGCTGTCTTAGGTCAGGCACTCTACCACTCTGCATGACATAACTGCGAGACGTCATGAGTCATTCCTCTCCTTGGTCATGATCAGAAGCCTCAGCCAACCTCCCTGGCAGGATGAGGAGCGCACCATCAGCAAGACCTTCACGGGATATACTTCCTTTTCCACTACCTACTATATCCACGCATGGTCTATATTCACTTGTGTGGAGAAACGTGCGTATCTGGTGTTCAAGTAGCGGCCAGCACCACATACCTGTCCAGGCGCGGCGAGGAGGGACTCCAAGACACTGCCATGACCCAGAAGTACATGGCAGTGTTTGACAGCCGTAGATTTTTAAAAGGAAAAGGAAGGGAAGTCTTGTTGATAGTAAATTAACCTACCGCTCTCACTTCTACTGTGTTTAGCGTATGCAGTTAATCTTAAATCCTCTAGTGTGGTGGTAACTTCCTTACAAAACCATACTAGGAGATCAGATACTTGAACATCAGCGGAAAATTAAACATAGTGGAAGTGAGTGCGGCAGACCATTAATCAGCTGATGATATACTAGTGATTGTGAACGTGCAAGTAAAATATTGATGTAAATGTGCTCCATATGTTAAGCTTAAAAGAACGAAACCAACCAGATAGTGTGTGTGTGTGTATGTGTGTGTGTGTGTGTGTGTGTGTGTGTGTGTGTGTGTGTGTGTGTGTGTGTGTGTGTGTGTGTGTGTGGGTGTGTGCCTGCATGTATTTTTCGTGAACTGTCTCCGCTACGTATAAAATTTACGAGTGTTGATATGTCTCTCGCTTCGTATCCGCCACACATAACATGTCTTTGTTGCTGCGGTGCCATAAATCAGCCAGTTTCTCTTCCTCTCAGCACTCCCTCCACTTCACACCTGTCCTTCACTCCACACCTGTTCTTTCCTAACCTTGCAACACACCGCCACGACGTAATATCCCATTTTCTTTCACTTATTTCCCCCACCCCTTTCGCTTGCAACACAACACAACACACACACGTAAAAGAGAACAATAACAGTAGAGGCACAACTAATATTACCGGCAGCTAAGGTTTGTAGGATTCATCGTCAGACATCTCCTTAACACATTTCATTGAAGAAGTGTGAGTGTTACCAGTAAATTGTGTTGCTAAATCTCTTTTTCTGTTCTACCTTCTTGCAGAGTACATGGTGGGTCTCTCTCATGCGTAAAGGTAAAGGCACAAAAAAATTAAGGAAAAAAAAGCTTATTAAATTCCCAGTTAAAAAGAAGAAAAAATAAGGAAGGAGATTCATACACGTCTTGTATCTTATGTTGTGCGTTGAAGGACGTTTACTATGTCGCTTTTAGTAACAGTAAATATAATATAACACGGTAATGCATTGTGAACAGACTACATTCCCTATAAAGTTAAACTCCATTCACTCATTCAATTTCCTCACTCCCTCACCCCCCCCTACATCACTCACTCACTCACTCGCTCACTCACTCAGTCACAGCCTCGCGCTCTCGTATACAAACAGACAAACGCACCGTGAGATCGCGCCTCGCCTCCTAACACATCTAATTCCGCCTCAACAACCTTTCTGACGGCGCAAAAAGTGCCCGAAAAAAGGCTTGGGCGCGGAGATTGGGTGGTGTCCAGCGGCTCACCGGGAACAGCGGCTGCCACGCCTCTCTTCCCGCGCCTGACACCGCCGGCCAGGAACACGTGCATTGGAATTAATCCCGTCTAGTATTGTGTGTGTGTGTGTGTGTGTGTGTGTGTGTGTGTGTGTGTGTGTGTGTGTGTGTGTGTGTGTGTGTGTGTGTGTGTTTGTGTGTCATTGTTACTGTAGTGGGATCCCTTTCTTCTCCCCTTATCTACTCTTCTTTCCTCTTTTTTTTTCTTCGTTTTCCTTTTCGCTCATCACTGTTTCCTGTAATAGTGGAAAGAAAGAACATGTGTGTGTGTGTGTGTGTGTGTGTGTGTGTGTGTGTGTGTGTGTGTGTGTGTGTGTGTGTGTGTTAAAAGACCTCACACACACACACACACACACACACACACACACACACACCTGGGAATGCAATACGAGGCTGGGAGACACATGATACCTGTCCCGCACCTTCCTTTTACGGGGATTTTGAATAAACACTCTAATATCAATCTTGATGTAATCGGTGTAGCTATTCATACCGCCTCTCTCTCTCTCTCTCTCTCTCTCTCTCTCTCTCTCTCTCTCTCTCTCTCTCTCTCTCTCTCTCTCTCTCTCTCTCTCTCTTTACTTCACATGCAGCCTCCAGATGAACACCTCCGCTCAAGAATGCCAGCTGGGAAAGAAGGAAGGAATCATAAGCAGGCAATACAGCAAGCCGTGATGACTGCCCTGTTCCCGCTGACGACTGAGAAACGATCGCTGAAGGAAGCACGCCGCCTACATGACACGGAAGGAAAATGGAGTGGTGGCGATTCCTTTTACAGAGTCATAATTAACGAGGAGTGTGAGTTAAGTGAGGCAATGGAAAGAAGGAAGGTATCTGTGCTCTCACTCCATCGCTTGAACGAAAGGCGTTTATCACCACGAACTACAGACGTGTAAACTCCTTAACCACGGTACTGAGCTCGTAAAGTGGCATGCCCCTTTATGATACCCGCTTACTGATGCAAAGAATCCCGTGCTCCCATTAGCCATTAGGTTGTAGAGTTTATGGGCGGCGGCCTCGTGGTGGGGCTGAGTTGTGGGGTTACAGGAGGAGGAGGAGGAGGAGGTAGGGTGGTATGTAGGCACGGGTGTGATCTTGGGCAGCGGTAGGTTGTGTGTTGACTACCTCGTTTAGTTTGTAGTGATGCTGAGAGGAGTGGTGATGAGGTGTGCATTTGTGTGTTAATGTGTGTGTGTGTGTGTGTGTGTGTGTGTGTGTGTGTGTGTGTGTGTGTGTGTGTGTTTTCTAGTTTATTTTGTTTAGTTTTTTTTTTATTTGGTGAGAGGAAGGTATGTTACTACTTAAGCTACATAAATTCTCTCTCTCTCTCTCTCTCTCTCTCTCTCTCTCTCTCTCTCTCTCTCTCTCTCTCTCTCTCTCTCTCTCTCTCTCTCTCTCTCTCTTAATGGGTAAGTTATATCCTCATTACAGCTATCCAACTGTTGCTGCGTCTCACACACACACACACACACACACAGAGACAGACACCGGACGAAGAACCAGAACTAGAGGAAAAAGACGCGTCGCGGCGGCCGGCGGCGGCTTGCATTTACGTACGTGACAGGGAAACATTACGTTGCACGAACCTAAAACGAACGCGGAACGAAATTAACTCGAACCGTTCCATCAGCTTCACACATTCGTCAACTTCTCGATGAACCGTTCACCACCACCACCACCACCACCACCAACACTACCGTCCCAATCTCTCAGAGTGGCTAGGAAAGGGAGGGAAGGGGCAGGGACGCGAGGCTCAGTACACGAACAACACAGCGGCACACAGCATTACCAGGCGTGTAACAGGAGGCGAGAGGCTGTATCCCGCACCCGCCTATGAATACTGATCAAGGTGGTGGGGAGGTAGCCTGTAGTTAGGCGCTAAATGACCGCTAATAGTCCAGAACCAGAGGGGCACATCCAGTATTCTCTCTCACAGCTACCAGCACCCACCTTCTCCACTACTACTTTCTTTCCTCATCCTCCCCCTCACACCTCCCTCCTTCTTCCTCTCCCACCTCCACTATCTAGTATCCTCCTCCTCCTCCCCACCACCACCACCACAACCTCTTTCTTTTCTAACTTGATCTGTTCAGTGCAAATCTTTTTTTTTTTTTTTCTCTCTCATCTATGACTTTTTTTTGATACTTATTGTTGTATTTTAGTTTTATCAATAGTTCCGTATCCAAGAAAAAAATTTCTCTCTCTCTCTCTCTCTCTCTCTCTCTCTCTCTCTCTCTCTCTCTCTCTCTCTCTCTCTCTCTCTCTCTCTGAACATCCATTCAAACAATTTTTACGGTGTTCTGAATGTTAACAATGGAAAGTCATAACACTGAAAGGGCGAGGTTGTGTAGCACAGCAATACCGCCACACTGCCATCACCACCAACACTTCCACCAGCACGACCAATAATATCACCATCACCACCAAATCACCACCACGCAGTTCTCCCCTTCCTCACTACATTACAACGGGTCATCCTCACCATCGCCGCCGTCATAAGGTCCACGCAGTCACCATCAAGGCTATATAAAGATCATCACACATACTTCTTTACTATGAATGTACTTCCACTGTCACTCCCATCCCCACAGCGCCGTCCCCGCCACCGCCGCCGCACTCCACACACACGCCAGGACAGAGGACGGGCCGCTCCGGACTCTCCTCGTCAAAGAGTTTTCTCCTGAATGGTCAGTTTAATCGCTGGTCACATTTGCATTAACACGGCCGAGGCGGCGACGGCGGCGGCGGCGGAGGAGGAGGCGAGGGTGTAAGGAGGCGCTTGGAATTTTTGGCATTTGACCCACGCACGTCCCGACCATTAGATTGAGGAAATTGTGGTTTCTTTTTTTCTATTACAAAAGATAACTTGTTCATAAGGGAAGCTGGTGGCGTGTCCGTCAAGTGTGTGTAGCGTCTGTGGACTGGAGGAAGTGAGCGGGATGGTGCATTTTTCTTTAGTTTGAGTGAAGACGCTCGCCACAGTCTCCTTGTCACCCCGACGTCAGTGCAGCGCCAGGAGCGGCAACACCGAGGCCTTGAGCGTGGGATGGACATAGGCGGTTGTTGTCCGAAGCTCGCTCGAAGCACGCTGATTAAGAAGCAGTTTACGAGCGACCAATATTGTTGACATGTATTATGTGTGGCTGGGCGGCGGGCCACGGCGCCCAACAGCCCCTCCCAGCTTTGATTTGTGGAGCCTCCTGCCTTGGAATAGCGGTGATAGACGTGGACGAGCAGGGAGGGGACGAGGCGCGAGGGAGCCAGGGAGAGGGAGAGGAGAGGAGGGAGGACAAAGTACGAGTATTTAGGACACAACTCAGGACAACTTTCAACATCACCACATTTTATAGTAAAAGTACAGTACAGCTGGGGTCCACTTCAAACATTATTGCACTTCATGTTTACGGCAAAACTTCCAATATTATCTCATATCATATTCTTCTATACTACTCGCCAAGCTTAGCGGTGGTGGCACAAGAGTGTTAAGTGCAGTGCCTGTGCCCCGTCTTCTCGTGCTGTGTTACGAGTGCCGAGCCGCTGATGCATTTTTAACACAAAGGCGTCGATGACAAGCGATAACTAGGTACCAAAAATATGGAAACTGAGAGGACTTCGACATCAATGTTTGGCAGAGGGCAATTGGCTCGCCTGTGTGTGTGTGTGTAGCGTGAATAATGAATATGTTGGTGCGGCATAAAATTGGAGGGTAAATATTAGTCCAGCTATCGTGGAGCGGCAGCGAGTGGTGGCCGCCTGGTGGGGCGCGAGGGGCAGGGAGGTGAGGAGGAGGGACAGAGCGGTTCTGCTCCAATCATCACCACTCCCGCCGCGCTCTCCCAACACCATCATTATCACCACTAATGCCACTTGAGCACCGGCATCATCATCATCATCACCATGCACGCTCTCGTCATCGTCATCACCGTCACCGTAATCATTTCCTCAACATCTCTCACCTGCGGGCAAAAAGAAAGAAAAAAATCAGCGTCGCCCGCTGCCCTCCGCCCGCTGGCTCGCGTTCACCTCTATAATTCACGATGAGAGGGAGCGCCCCGGGATTGCACCTAATAATCACCTTGTTTACAATGTGAAGTATTGAAGCCTCGCACTCTGGATTATGTAGCGGCGGCGGCCAGGGACGGTGGGTGCGACATGCGACCTTGCATACCTGAGCGAGGAAGTGGTGTTACCTGTCCCCTCCTCGTCGCCGCGCCGCCTTCTTTAACATTCATTGCCCTCACGATACTCACGACTCAACCTGAGTTAATCAAGGCGTGTTTCTGATTACTTTCGGTGCATCTGTCAGTGATTGTCGTCGATGGTTCCAAGAGGCGCCCACTTACCGTTGATCAATACCGCCACTCCAAGCAAGAATTTACTCACGTTGCGTCTTCAAAAAGAATAGCGAGTGTTGCACCTCGTATGTTTCCATCTACTAGGACACAAACCCTCCACCCTCCACCCTCCACCGTGCACCACCATCACCTTTCTCGTGCACCTAATGCTCCATGCGCCTCCCACTCCACCCGCCCTCACCATAAACATCCACACGGCTATAAGCATATCCCCATATTTTCATCTGTATCTCCCACCTCTCCCACCCGTGACACATTTCTGTATCGATCACTTTCGCATGCAGTACCGTCTTGTCATGCACATCCCTGCCGCCTCATGCACTCCGCCCCGCGCCTCACGTTTTTGCATCGTATTTTAACTCGACAATCTCCAACAAGCTATTTGGGAATTTTTTTAGAGCTTTCAGGGGTGTTTTCATGATTCAAGTGATAGTTTAACACATATTCTGTATTATCAATAGTAAAAACACTCATAAGAACACAAGTAATCATCTCTGCGGCATTAGAAAACAGGAGGAGGGAACAAGGCGTTTAAGAATACGAGCCTCTGTACTGCCGCCTCTTCTCGCCTCTAGTGGCCTTCCTCGGATGGCAGCGCAGTCCTAATTGAATATTCGCGGGTTCGTGTTAATGAAGGGGAGGGAGCAGCCAGTGTGTAGCCAGGACGGGGTGTTGGCGGGCTGCTGGTGCGTGGCTCAGACCCTGGCCAGACCCCCTCATTAACCTCGGCCAGACTCAACCACACCCACCCACCTCCACCGCTGCCACCACTGACACTACACTCGTTCTCTCCCTCTATTACCGCCCCTCAGCTCCTTCACACCCATAGCGTTCACTGCCCTCCTCTCACACCTTCACATGCACACACACACATACACACAACGTCATTCCACTGTTTCATGTCCTCATCCATCCCCCAATCTCCATCACCCCTCTTTGGCAGTAACCACCCCCGTCCCAACTTCCGTCTACGTGGTTCCAATCTTTGTTAACACACATGACCGATCTTGAGGGACAGGGCTGCAAAATTTCTCTCTTAAGCCCAAAATCCACATGGAAAGTGATAATGTTGGGAATATCCGCTGTGCTTGTAACGCTACAAAAACTTGTTCATCCATCCGGCTCCTGATACCACCACCACCACCATCACCACCTCCCTCACTCTCTCTCCCTCCCACTCCGTCACTCCCTCACTTCCGCCACAACCTTTCTCCAGTTACTCTTCTTTTTTTTATTCCTTCCTTCGTGTTTTTTTTTTTTTATCTCTTTCCTCTGTTTCATTACTTTAATTTGTCAATGTTCACCTGCCTTCCTCTCAACATGTAAATCGGGAGGGTTTAGTGGAAATCATGTGCATTTGTTTATTCTCTTACGTGTGACGGTGAGCGGTCATTCATCAACCCGTCAGCTCACGTTTCAGAGTCTCACCAATTTCCTCCTCTGTTGCATGACGCGTTATTTATTTCCATCATTCCCACGAGTCCTATTTTTCTTTTTTTATTACTTCATCACACTTGCAACTCTCTCTCTCTCTCTCTCTCTCTCTCTCTCTCTCTCTCTCTCTCTCTCTCTCTCTCTCTCTCTCTCTCTCTCTCTCTCTCTCTCTCTCTCTCTCTCTCTCTCTCTCTCTCTCTCTCTCTCTCTCTCTCTCTCTCTCTCCTGCTGCTC
>NC_087171.1:10610766-10648266 GCF_035594125.1 Scylla paramamosain | reverse complement strand
AAAAAGAGCAAAAAAAAAAAAACGTACAGAAAGGCATACATAGAAAGTGCAGGGAACGAACGACGCAAAAAAAAAAGATGATGAAAAGAAAAGGAAAAGAAGTACGTGTATGCTGGACGTGCAAGAATGACAATAAAGAACACGAGGGAAAGCAGACTGACGCCACGGCATAACATAACGAGGCGATGCGGGGGACGACACGGCGCGCTGACCAGTAAGAGGAAATGAAGAATAGCACGTACATGATCCTGCCATTACATTACGGGCCGCTATACTCACACAAAACGCTCAGTAACGCCGCCAGATAGAAAGGAGGAACCAATACATCGCCACAACAAAGAGAGAGGACGAGGACTGATCAATCTTTTTCCTCACAACTGACGAAGAAGAGAGAGAGAGAGAGAGAGAGAGATCAAGTTGTGAATATAACGCTGCTAAATAGAAAAGACCCAATATATAGGGAAAGGCCGCGTGCTGATAAACCTTTCTCTTCACAACTGATAAAGAAGAAGGGAAAGGAGAGGAAACTAAGTAATGACTACAATAAACAGAAAGGAGGACCCAGCACACCGACACATCGCCACAAAGGGAACGGATGACTAGCAACCTTTCCCCTCACAGCTGACGAAGGAGATGGAGAGATCAAGTAGTGAGTAAGTCTCAAATATGACACACAGATGACTTAACTAGCTTCTCTCTCTCTCTCTCTCTCTCTCTCTCTCTCTCTCTCTCTCTCTCTCTCTCTCTCTCCAGCAAGAGGACCCACAGTCTGACCCAGGAGGTGTGAGTAATAGCCAGGGTGTAATGTGACAACTGAGACGCCGCACGCTACAGTTTGTATGCTCGCGTGTACACTCCAAGGCACGCAGATGTAGCTGTGTGCCACAAGCGTCACAAACACAACTCGTAACCTAGCGTGGCGTGCGTGTGTGTGTGTGTGTGTGTGTGTGTGTTTGGTGGTTGATAATGATGTCTATCTGTCTACTGTATATCTGTTTCTCTCTCTCTCTCTCTCTCTCTCTCTCTCTCTCTCTCTCTCTCTCTCTCTCTCTCTCTCTCTCTCTCTTACCACAACTACTACTACTACCACTACTACTACTACTACTACTACTACTACTACTACTACCACTACCACTACTACTACTACTACTACTACTACTACTACTACTACTAATAATAATAATAATAATAGTTACTACTACTACTACTACTATTACTATTACTACTACTATTACTACTACTATTATTACTATTACTATTACTACTACTACTACTAATACTAATACTAATACTAATACTAATACTATTACTACTACTACTACTACTACTACTACTAATAATAATAATAATAATAATAATAATGATACCACCCACACACACACACACACACACACACACACACACAGGCGCTGACACAATATTGACACAGGCGGCAGAGGATTGAGTGAGGCAATACTCTGAGATGAATGACCGTGGGCGCATCAATAATACACGCTGATTGACGGATTGCCTTCTCAAATGAGGGAAGAGGCGGCGACATGATAAAGGGACCGTGTGTGTGTGTGTGTGTGTGTGTGTGTGTGTGTGTGTGTGTGTGTGTGTAAGGAGGGTGGGTTGGATAGGGGGGGAGGTGAGTGTGGATAGGTGTGTGTGTGTGTGTGGCCAGCCTGCCTGCCCGACCTGCCTCTCCCTGCAGTAAATTCTAGACTGGCCTGCCCTCTGCCTGCCTGCCTGCCTGCCTACCTCAATCTGACCTTCTTCTTTCATGTAAGAGAACGTTGGTGCAGTTCGGGTGCATGAAGGGTGTTGGACTTAGCCGAAATTTAGCCTTAAAAGTTGGTATCCCAGGCTAACACCCCCCTTGTCCCGACGGCCCAGTTCTGCGCATGCGCACTAAAGTCTTATGACGTCACTGTGTTGCCAGGCAACGGAGACGCTTCTTTGATTGTCACTCTTTACGATCTTGAGTTCTTCCTTTTGATAATTATGGCTCTGAGACCGCTGGCTGAACTTAGAAAGCTGTCACAGCATCAACTGAACACAATTCGTAAGGAAGATTTGATACAGAGTATACTGTCAGCACCAGAATCTGATGATGCAAACCTGGCAGTAGTGACACAGTTGACAGCACTGATCGCCGAAGTTGCAGACATAAAAAAGGCTCTCAAATCTCCAGATAGCCCCATTAATCGGCAAGTACGAGAATTACAAGACCAAGTGACTAAGCAGCAGGAGGTCATTGCAAGACAGCAGAGATTCCTAGAGGATATAGACCGGAAAGCAAGGGAATGCAACCTTGTATTACTCGGCATTCCTGAAGATCAGGAAAGTCTGGAAGGCACTACTACTGATGGTGCAAAAATCCAGAAAGTGTGGACAGCGATTGGCTCGTCAGTGGGCGTAAGGACTTCACGACGTCTGGGACGAGCGGGAGGGCGGCGCCGACCCGTTCTGGTCACAGTGGCTTCTCGAGAGGACCGTGACGCCGTGCTGGAACGAGCAAAACACCTGAAAGACGCCGGTGAGACATTCAAGCGGATTTTTGTAAAGAAAGATACGCATCCAGCAGTAAGGGAAGAGTGGAAGCGATTAAAAGACGCAGAGAAAACAGAGAAAGAAAAACCCGAGAATGCTGGTTGTAACATCTACATCAATTACAAGGAACGTCAATTGTATAGAGACAGAGAAGTGATCGACAGATTTAGCTTGATGTCTTTTTAGAAAGACCACAGCGACAAGGTGAGAAATATGTCAAAATTATGGCATGGAATATTAATGCAGTAAAAACTAAGTTGGAAAAATCACATGTGCAGACACTCCTGTTGGATTATGATATTATCAGCTTAAGTGAGACGAAAACACCACTGAATGTAAACTTGCCTGGATATGTAACTTTTAGACGTGTGAACAGTGTTTCTTCCCATCGAGGAGGAGTGGTTGTCATGGTGAAGAATTACTTAGCAAATCACGTAACTAGCATTGATTATAGTACTAATGATCAGATATGGCTGAAGCTCCGATGTGTTCCTTATGTAATTTTTGGCTTTTGTTATATTCCGCCATATGATTCTGAGTATTTTACACAGCAGTCGTTTGCAGCCATTCAAGAGAGGGTCAGTGATAGTGACTGTCAGTACTTACTAATGGGAGATCTGAACTGTAAGTTTGGTAAATATGTTCGTGAGCTACCCGCCTTAAGTGAAATGCCGAATGCTCACTCCTACGAGTACCCTGTTGTTTCGGACTGTGTGAACAACCCTAACGAGAATGCGTACGTGTTATCCTCAATATGTATAGACAACAAGTTACTGGTTGTAAATAATCTAAAAACACCAACTAACTATTTCAAAAGTGGGAAAACATATCGCAAAGGTGAAAATTGGATTTCGGAACTCGATGTTTGCTTGGTGTCATGTGAAGCTATCAGTAACGTTAAGTCCTTTCGTGTACATAATGTGGAAAGCTTGCCATCGGATCATGCTCCAATCAGCATAGATGTTAAAGTTCCACCTATTAGTATAGACTGTTTGTACAAGAGAGCTTGTTATCTTGGTGGTCATGCGTCACTAATCAGTAGTGAGGAGCGTGATCCACTGGTGCGCAGACCCGTAAAGTTTTCTCACGTTAGTCATGATACATTTCTTGTAAATGTGAATAGTCTTGATGTATCTAATTATGAAAATGTAAATGATGTAAACAACTTTGCCCAAAATATTTCTGATGTCTTGTATGAGTGTGCGAGAAGCAGCCGTGTAGTGAGGGATGAGGGTCGAGTCAGTACTCAGAGTGACAGCAGCCTGGCCCGCTGGGACAGGCTGCTTCTAGACAGGGATGATAGAAGAGTGTGGCAGGCCATTAATTGGAAAGGTTGTTTGCAGGAGGATACCCGTACAGGTGTCAGGCCTACTGATGAAGAATTTAAGAATTTCTATGAAGAATTAATGGGTGCTGCCAGAAATAATATCACTGAAGAATACAGGGACTCGTCGGTTTCGATTCCTGTTTTAGATGATCCGATCACCCTTGGCGAGGTCAGTACTCAGGTTAATAACATTAAAGCGGACAAAGCTTGTGGTCCGGACGGTATTGCACCTGGAGTTTTGAAGTTGTTACCTCTTCACTGGCTAATGCTCATCGCATCACTGTTTAATATGGTTTTTACTACAGCACAGTATCCTGTATCTTGGACTAGGGCTAAAGTTTTCACCATACACAAAAAAGGTGACCAGAGAGACGCAAGAAACTATAGAGGCATTAGTATAATAAACAGCATTTCCAAATTATTTGATATGGTGTTGTGTTCGAGGTTAGAACGTTGGTTCACGCCGTATCGGGAACAAGCGGGGGCACAAAGAGGACGCGGTTGTCTAGAGCACGTTGTGACGTTGCGTATTTTAACTGATTTAGCCAGAAAGAAGAAAAAGAAATTATTTGTTACTTTTATTGATTTTAGCCAAGCATACGATTTGGTGCCAAGGCATATTTTAATACGAATTTTGAAACGTTTAGGTTGTGGAGTGGTGATGTTGGGTGTTATTGGAGCCATGTATAGTGTGACCGAGAGTGTCATTGGTACCGCAGTTTTCGCTACCACCCTGGGAGTTCGCCAAGGCTCTCCAACATCCTGCCTACTTTTTGTAATTTATGTTAATGATTTGATTAAATTAGTGAAAGAAAACTGTGAGGATGACAGCTTTTTAAAATGGTTACACGTCCTGATACTCATGGATGACACCGTGCTGCTGTCAACATCGCGTGATAGAATGATTAGGAAGCTTTCGCTCACGAAACGATTTTGTGAGGAGTACGGAATGAAGGTGAACGCATCTAAGACGAAATTCTTTGTGATACACGGCACTCCAGAGGACAACGAGTCTCTACATATTGACGGGTTAGTGGTTTGAACGGTGCACCCGCTATATATATCTGGGCTCCCCTTTCACAGCTGATGGATCGGTCTCAGCATCAGTCAGGGCTCATGCCGATTCTAAGATGGGTCACGTTATGAAATTTATTTCATTTTTAAAAAAGAATAATGATATTCCTTTTCAAATAAAAAAAACGCGTTTTTGATGCTTGTTTAATGTCCGCTATTCTATACGGCTGTGAGTCCTGGCTGAATGCGGATCTAAGGCCAGTTATAAAACTCTACAATTGGTCACTTAAATGCTTACTAGACGTGAGACTTACAACGTGTAATGATGTTTGCTACCTGGAGACTGGTTATCCACCTCTACAGGCATTAGTTAGGAGCAGGCAGAGACACTTCTTTTCTAAGATGTGGAAGGAGAGACAGAGAATGCAGGATGACCCACTTGCACTGTCCTTAAAGATTTCCATGAATCATGATTACCAGACTCGAGCTTATATAGACAACTTGTTACATGTTGTACACGATGACATAGAAGAGGGAGTCAGGGAGTTAAAAGTTGGTATCTTACACTCAACTTCATCAAAGCGTATAACGTATAAAGAAATCAACCCCGACCTTTCTGTTCACTCAGTATATAAAGGAAAGACACATGTAAATGAACACCATCGAGCTGCGTTCACGAGGTTCCGTGTGTCCGCCCATTCCCTCGCAGTAGAGGTGGGAAGGTGGAACAGAAGGGGTCGGGGAAGATTGCCATTAGAAGAAAGACTTTGTCCATGTGGTGAAATACAAACAGAACCACATGTAACACAACACTGCATCCTCACCGAACATCTGAGAGAAATGTATAACTTTGCTAATATTCAAGACCTATTCTCAGATAAATATGATAATAATGAAAGATGTTGTATAATATATAAAATTTTGGATGTATTTAAGACCTAATATAGTTCGTTGTTGTTGTTTTGTAAGAAATATTGATAGTTGCTTTTATCATTATTGTTTTTAGTTCGTTGTATAATATATAAATTTCATGATGTGTTTATAACCCTTTTATAGTATGTTGATTTTCTGAGGAAATGTTGGTAGTTTGTTTTGATTACCATTGTTTTGAGTTCTTTTTTAGCTATTACTTTTTATGTTCAATTTGTGTCTTTTATTGAAGGATGTCTTTATTGCACGCGTTTGTAATAGTGTCTTTTGATATTGCCTATGGTCTCTTTCTTATATATTCTTCTAAATAATCCTTTTAAGTTTTGTTTGTTATTGTAAATTTTTTTTTTTTTTTTTTTTATCGTGTTAGTTGTATTAGATTTCATCTTTAATATTGTTTAAGATCTGAGATCAGTGTACGTTTTACAGTTTTATCTACATTAGTTTAATGCTTCTGTTTTAGTTTTTAGTTCTAATTTTAGTTTTCTTTTACTATCAGTTATTTTTATGGACTACAGTGGTTGTGAATTGTCTTAAAAATTAATATTTATTAATCAGATTTCTATTTGTACATTGTTGCTGTGGTCAATAAACATATAATAATAATAAAAAATAATGTGTGTGTGTCTGGTAGTAGTAGTAGTAGTAGTAGTAGTAGTAGTAGTAGTAGTAGTAGTAGTAGTAGTAGTAGTAGTAGTAGTAGTAGGAGGAGGAGGAGGAGGAGGAGGAGGAGGAGGAGGAGGAGGAGTAGTAGTTACAGAACACACACACACACACACACACACACACACACACACACACACACACACACACTGGATCACACGTATAACAAAAAACACACACAAAAAAAATTCACAATAATAAACAAGAAAAATCACAAGCTAATGACAAGCCAGGAACATAACCACCACCACCACCACCACCACCACCACCGATTCATTACCCGTTAACATACTGCTCGCTTCCTAGAGGTAGTAAGACTGGGAGGAAGTGGGAGAGGGAGAGACAAGGGAGAGACCGCCTGTACCCCTTCGCTACACTCTCTCTCTCTCTCTCTCTCTCTCTCTCTCTCTCTCTCTCTCTCTCTCTCTCTCTCTCTCTTCCTTTCTCCTACACCTCATGGCACCATCGATCTGTTGCATGATTGACTCAGGTATTAACAATAACACCTGTAATTGTTTCCTTTTATCTCTGTTGGTTGTGAGAGAGGAAGGTAAAAGTGATGATCTTTTAGTTTTCTAACGACGGTGACCTTCTGAGAGAGCGAGAGCGGGAGAGAGAGAGAGAGAGAGAGAGAGAGAGAGAGAGAGACAGAGAGGGAGAGGGAGGCGTGAAGAGGTAAATAAGCTCGCAATTAACTGATGATGACAAAGAGTTAGGAAGGGAAGACAAATGAAGGGAGAGGGACCAGCCATCCAGCCAGCAGGGTCTTGAGGAGGGAAAGGGTGGGGCACGGCAGGAAGGAAGGAAGGATGAAAGGAGAGAAGACAGAAAGAAGGAAAGAGAAGGAAAAAAGAAAAAGAAAAGAAGAAAGAAATAATAAAAAAAATTACGAGTAAGAAGAAAAGAAAGAAAGGAACGAAGGATAAAAAGGATGAAAGCAAGGAAAAATTATTCATTCATTCATTGATGAAAAAAGAAAGGAAGGAAGAAAGAAAATAGAGAAAGAGGGAAGGGAAGAAGGAAGGAAGGAAAGAAGGGAAAATGAATGAATGAATGAATGAATGAATGAATGAATGAATGAATGAATGAAAGTAAGAGAAGAAAGAAGAAAAGAAAGGGACAAAGAAACTGATTGATTGACTGACTGATGGGTTAAAGAAACAAACAAACAGGCAAACAAAGGAGGGAAGGAAGGCATGAAGATGGAAAGAAAGAAAAAGAAAGAAAAAAAGAAAGATAAGAAAATGAAAGAAAAAGGAAAAAAGATAATGAACGAACGAAGAAAGAGGAATAAAAGACAGACTGATTGATAGATTGACTGAATGGATGGATGGATGGATGTAAGGCGCCACAAACAACAGGGTCATGAACCAATGAAAGGAAGTAGGATAGAAATGAATAAAGAAAGGAAGAGGGGAAGGATGAAACGAAGGACGGGTGGCAGGATGGGTAGATGGATGGGTGGAAAGAAAGAAAGAAGGAAGGAAGGAAAGGTGGCACGGTGGATGAATGGATGATGAATGGATGAAAGAAAGGATGGGCGGAGGGAAGGGTGGAAGGAGTGAAGGAAAATAAAGAAATAAAGATCTAAGAAAAAGAAAGAACAACTGAATATCGCTTTCGAAAAAAAAAAATATTTATAACCATCCAAACAAAAAAATATTGAAAGAAAACTAAAAAAAAAAACAAGATTAGAGCATATGAGAGAGAGAGAGAGAGAGAGAGAGAGAGAGAGAGAGAGAGAGAGAGAGAGAGAGAGAGAGAGAGAGAGAGAGAGAGAAAGCTGATGTGACTGTGAATTACATTACAAGCTGGGTCGATGAGTCCGTGGCGACACAAGTATTGTTTGACGAGCGGGCGGGGCCGGTGAGAACGGGAAAGAGAGAGAGTGAGAGAGAGAGGGAGAGGTGGTGAGCATTAAGTGTATCGGCGGGTGAATGGCGAGGCAAGGCGTGCACTTTGAAGGATGGAGGTAATGAGTGTTATTACGTAGCGCTGGTCATTGTGTTAGACCGCGAACACTGGTATTGCTCTGAGGGTGTTTAGTACTCGTGGTGGTGGCGGTGGTGGAGGTGGTGGTTATTGTGTTCACGTTCCGCCTAGATTTGTGGTGGTGGTGGCAGTGGTAGTGGTACTGTTGGCGGTGGTGGTGGTGGTGGTTAACGCCTCTCATTTGTGGTGTTTTTTTTTTTTCTTGTTCTTGTTATAAAATAAAAAAAAAAAGGACATCTCCCGCGGACTGTTTCCTATTATTTCTTGGTGCTTTAGAGCTTCCGTGTTTGTTCTGTTGTAGTAGTAGCAATAGTAGTACTAGTAGTAGCAGTAGTAGTAGTATTAGTGGTAGTAGTAGTAGTAGTAGTAGTACCACCAGGAGTAGCAACAGCAGTAGTAGAAAGTGCTTATTGTTGTTGTTGTTGTTGTTGTTTTGTTGTTGTTGTTGTTTTTGTTGTTGATGTTTTTGTTGCTTTTGTTGTCGTTGTTGCTGTTGTTGTTTTTATTGCTACGGTGCGGGAATATCACAAGCATATTCTACAAAGAACCACAAGATTTTTTTTTCTTTTTACTAATGCGAAAGATCATCAGATTAACTGGTTTTAAATACGTCTTCCCAGATGCAAAACGTAAGTAAAACAGCTCATTCCTTCACCGCAGTTATGGCAGCTATGAAAATAAGAGGACTTTTCCTTCTGACTGTTGTCCGTGACGGCATAAGGAAGACAGACCCGGTAGATGGCGTCCCATGATACAAGAATGAAAGCACTGGTTATCTTAGCTTGTGGAGGTATGCAACACGTATGGAACAACAACGTCAACAACATGATTACCTACTACTACTACTACTATTACTATTACTACTACTACTACTACTACTACTACTACAACCATCACCACTAACACCATACTACATACTACCATTACAACTACTACTACAAGCGAAAAATCTAAATTCATTTTCTCACACACACACACACGCACACACACACACACACACACACACACACACACATTGTACTTTCTCATTACAGGCGGCGTGTTCTTTTACCAGGGACGTGATGCACAATTCCCCCAGTCATCCCAAGCCGGTGCTCATTTTCCACTGAGTAATTGCACACGCTGAGTCCGTCTGACGCCACACTGAGCGAGGATCGTTCATGAAAATGGTACTTCCGCTCACCTGCCGTCCCGCACCACGCTGCTCACGGTGGAGTCCTTAACAGTGACTAGCGTGGCAGGTTCCGGAGGTTTTACTGGTTGTCATTCGGACACTACAAACACTACATAAACCCAAGCTTCCTAACGCCTGTAGCCTCGTCAGCGTCCCGCATACAGCAGGAAGGGGGAGGCTCGGCCCAGGTGTTTGCGACAAGGTGAGAACTTTCGTGATGTCCGTGGTTAGTGGATGAGCCACAAGGTCATGCCAGCGTGCAGTGTTTCTCGTTCTGGTTGAGGTGAATGCTGCCGCCACCATCTATCAGCCCACACCTCATCTTGGACAGAACCGTGGGGGAGATGGGGCAGGGGGCAGTTCACTGGTGGCCCGCGGTGCGCCTCATCGAGACTCGTTACGTTAAGGAACATACTCACCCACACGCACGCACACCTACACAGGCCACTCATGACCCCCGCGGTGTTGCACGGATAATAATAATACAGCGGCAAAGCTGCTAACTTCCTGCAATTTCGGGGAACTAATTTTTAATAAAACTGATGTTGATGTTTACTGTTTGCATCACGCGAAGACTCATGCACCTCGGTCTTCAGCGAGGAAGCAGTGGCAACAAACTCGCGTTGTTTGTTGCTGCAGTGAATGAAGTTACTAAAGGATGAGGCGCCGCAAGGTATAAAGGAAGTCACGACTGCGGTGCCGGCGCGGCGCGCCTCTTTCTGCTAATTGGTCCAGGTGCACTCCACACCTCCCAATCACTGTGATTTCCCTGCCGTGTTTCACCCTTCCCCCGCTCTCAGATGCTCGGGACAAACCCTCGTCAGGAAAGGCTTTTGGGGATAATTGTCTCACCTCTGGTCGCCTCGTATCTCCCCTGAAGCCCTTCAACATGGGATTTTCAGCTCGACCTGTTCTGAGCTTGACGCTGAACGGGAGAGGGACGTGGAGGAATACATAGGGACTCCACAGCAAAACACGGGTGGATCTGTGGCGCTATAATCTGGCGGCAAAGATGAGTTGATTCCCCGAGAAGAAAAACTATCGACTTCCTAAACAGACTAATTATAACCAACCCTTGTCTTACTCCACCATTCTTTTTCGTGGAGAACGGAGGTAGGATGAAGAGCCAATTTAAAGAGGAGGATGATATTGAAAATTTATTTTGTTCTCCACCTTCTATAATTCACTTTGGTTCTCCACCTTCCTACTACATAGGTTCCCTCAGTAACACAAAAACATCACTCTGGAGCTGGAGTCATACGAGTACTAACCTCGTCCCTTTTCCCAACCGTCTCATTACCATCTGCATGGGGAAAGAAACCAGCAATTTCAATATTTATTATGGTCATTTCTGTACAAGCTCTTGTCGAGTCTGCCTTGATATTCCAATATAACGTATGTGTGCTAAAGACTCAGAATGGACGAAAAACTTTTCTGCGCACATGAGATTTGGTTATCATTTCAATATATACTTCAGTGAAACCTTAAAGTCAACACTTGCGTGTTCTAGAATATAATTTCAAATCGTTACACTCCTTGCGTCCATAACTGCGTATTGCAAAGAATGGACGTAAGTCAGCGGCTCTCCTGGCCTCAACTTTAAACTGAACACTGCATACATTAAGATCAGAACAAATCAGACACAACCAACACCCACATCCACAAGTAATCACGGCAAGAGCACACGGAGCACTGCATGACAGGCCGCCTCCAGTCATCCACAGCTGTCAGAAAACTCCGCTTGCTCTAGGTCAGTTGAATTTCGCTCTTGTGTGGTTTATACTGTCTTACGAGTCTGAGGCTGCAGGAGTGGCAGCCAGGTGTTGCGACTTAGCGGACCACAATGCACCACTCTGATAGGACCATGTGTGCGTGTTGGGGGGCGGAGGGAGCAGTAGTTGGAAGAAATATTCGCTTGAGTTAGTGATAAGTAGCAAAAATGTGACCACTTAATCCACCCTAACGATATTGAGGAGAAGGTGTGAAAACCAGCGGCGGGTGAAATTAGGGTGGGTCAGGCTGGGGACGGGAACCCCTCCAGTTATATGTGCGCGCTGACCAGTCACGCGGCATGTACTACACAGCGCCACAAATTCATTACTTTATTACTCCTATCACGTATTGTTGTGTTGGCTGCCCATAGTGTTCCTGGAACCAGACAGCGGGAGAAGGGCCAGAGGAATATAGCGTGAAAAAAAAAAAAGGTGGTATTCGCTTCGAAGGTCGTGTTGGGAGAAAATACTAAAAAAAAGCAAAGGAAATTATTGATAACTTTTGGCAATTAAGGGAAAAGGGAATCTCTTTCACTGGAACTCTGGAACTTGGGGCCTGCTTTTGTATTTTTACTCCATGTGACGAACTGCTTCATGAGAGGAGTATACGGCAGCTCTGTAACAAACCGGTCCCATTTACTGTAATCTTTTTCTTTATTTTTCTGGAACAGCAAATTAGTAGGCTTTTTTTTTTGCACGTTGGATGTAGTACAGATAAGACGCTGAAATGTTTCAACTTAAGTCTTTTTTTTTTTTTTCAAAGGTGTAGTGACTCTTCATCATCACTGAAAAAAAAACACACGTAAGAAGCCGACTGATTACTTTTGTGGCTTTTCGAAACGTGTAATCCTGATGAGAGGCCAAAATGTTGATTTAGCTTAACAAGGATTTTACATCACCAGTGGGACAACACACGTGTGAACCGAACTAATTATATATGTGACTTTTCAAAACACGCAATCCTGATGAGAGACGGAAGCATTTATTCAGTTTAGCAAAGGTTCTTCATTGTCACTAAAATAAAGACAAAATAAGAATAAAAATAACCACCAGTGCAAACCTGACCATTTATCTTTGTGGCCTTTCATAACACGCAATCGTGATGAGAAACCAAAGCGGTTGGCAATACGAGGCAGTGAGGAAGACGTTGGATCATTAGCGTCCCTCCTGCAGGTACTACTTCCAAGCTACGTATTACCTTAGTGCTCTCCTCCTCCGCACTTCCGCAAAAAGAGAAAGAAGAAAAAAGACCGGAAATGTTGAACGTGGTGCGTGGTATGGAGGAAAAGGTTAGTGTTTCTTTTTTTTTATATATATCTTTAGTATCATTTCATTGTACCCTGTCTACCTATTTTGCTATTTCACTACTGAAGGTTGAGAGAAGCTTGTTGGATTACGGAGAAATGGTGTGGTTGGAGAGAGAGAGAGAGAGAGAGAGAGAGAGAGAATATGAATGTGTGTGTGTGTGTGTGTGTGTGTGTGTGTGTGTGTCGGTGAGTGTGTGTGTTTGAGAAATTTAACCAAGCTGTGGGGATGTTAGTGGATCAGAAATTATGGTTAAAAGTCTATACAAGCAACGTACTATATGCAATGTTACTTGGGGTAAGAACTAAAGATTTTGCGTCGCACTCTTTTGCGTGTCTAGCGTGAGTGAGAAAACTGCAGAACTTTTCCTTAGACATAAAGTGTTTACTCAATTTACTCAATTTTCACTGTATCTTCTTGCTTCCTCCCCCTCCTCTCTTCCATCCTCCCGCTATCCTGACCTTTTCCTTCCTTTATCTTCCTTCTTTCTCTCCTTCTCTCCTTCAGCGACCTTAACATTCCCTTCAGTTCTCCATCTTCCTTCCTTCATTCCTCCAGTTATTTCGAAATCCTCCCTCTGCCTTTCTTCCTTCCCTAATTCTCAACTCTTCCCTCCCTCCCTTCATTCCTAAAACGATCTTTTTTTTCATTCCATCCCTTCCTTCTTTACTCATTCACTTTCTTTCCTTCACTTCTCTACAGATCGCAATCAATTCCTTTCTTCATTCCTTTAACTAAACCTTTCCACTCCCTCTTTCTTCCTTCTTCCACCTTCTTTCTCAGAGTCCTTCAGCTTTCCCTTTCGATTCTTTCCTTCCTCCACTCCTCTACTTTTTTTTCCTTCGTTCCTTCAATTATCCCCTTTCATTCCTTCGTTCTTCCATTTCCCGATCTTTCCTTAACCCTTTCACTACGCTATGAAATTCACAGGCCTAGAAGGAGGAGCATATGTGGTCTTTATAAACATCTACAAGAAGTAAGGGCATAAAAAGTTTAGATTTTGACATTTATATCCAGTTCAATGTTTGGAGGTGGCTGTATAACAAGAAAGGATGTCTCAGAGTGGATGGTGATTAAGGAAACATATGTCAAATAGCAGTGAAAGGGTTAATTAATGCCTTTAGCTACCTGCCTTCCACTCTTTTTCTCCTTATCACTTGTGCCAATACCTGACTATACCTGACCATTCTCAATTCATAATCTTCTTGGTTAAAATGACCATAAATACAGAGACGAATATTTTCTTTTTTTTCTTAACCAGTGCAATATCGTAATAAATCGCCCTCTTATGCATCTCACCTCGAGTTCATCAAGTTGTTCCCACCGCCCGGAAGGAACCTATCAGTAATTCCATTATTTAATGATAAGAGTTTTTCCTGGACGATGCGACACGACTGTCATTTCCACTATAAAACATTTCGACTATAAAACACCCGTCAGGCGGCTTTAATTTCCTGACTCGTTACTGTCCATCCCGCCCGTGCTCCGTGACGCAGAGGAGAGGTGAGTCTGTCTGTCACTACCTGGCTGTCTCTTTACCTTGTGTCCGCCCCTGCGTCTGCTTACAAGTCTGTCTTTTGTAAACACTGTATCTATATCTATCAGTCGGTCAGTCAGTTGGTCAGTCTCTCTCTCTCTCTCTCTCTCTCTCTCTCTCTCTCTCTCTCTCTCTCTCTCTCTCTAACCCACAAGCGCTGGTCCTCAACTCATCCTCACAGCACGAGCACCTTCTGTAGCTTTACGTATTCCCTTAAAGTTGTTCCCGAAAGGCCACAACACACCTCAATACGCCCACTCACTGGTCCAAGGCTGATCAGAGGCTGCTAGACCTTCACTACCTTCACCACTTGTGTCGACGCCACAAATGGTTCTCTCTTCATTAGTGGCCATTAATTTGGACGCCCTGACCCGCCACACCGAGCAGCACCACCACCAGCGCGGGAAGGTTCGCGTGGCAGCTGGCCAAAACTGCTCCCTTCAGGGTACTCCCAGGCAGGCAAGTTTTTAGGCCCTAAAGTAATCTCTTCATGGAACAGGAATGTGAGGGAATGTATTCGTTGTTACTATGAGGCAGTGCTGTAACCAGACACTGCAATAATACTTCTTTAGATCACACGGTGGGTATATGAACAGCTGACGAGAGATAATGAAAGGTGTTCGTGAGGTTCTGGACTATATTCTCATCTCCACTACTTTCAAAAGAATATAGTTGAAGTGACTCGGGTTTTTAAAGGTGCTTAACAATATTTCCACATTATTAACTGGAGTAACACTCTTGGGAACCCTATTCATCATCTCTGTGGCCCTTGAAAATAGACGTGGTGAGACATCAAAGCGCTTCTGAATACGGGTCTTTGAGCGGTGATGAAGCCACATAAATATCTGTTTTCATTCTCTGATGTATAACTTTTAGAAGACAATACACCAAATCGTCGCAGCAAAACAGGGTGAGAATATTAGAGGATTTATAAGAATTGATGAGGCCACTTACGAGGTGTTCTCCCTGTTGGAATTGCCTGTGATAGTGTCAATAACAGTGGTGAGTTCAGTTAATCACCAGTTGAATTCAGTCACTCCCTGCATCATCACCATAATCTTCCTCGCCTCCACATCTTATAATTTTAAACACCGCCTTATTTTTTTAATTTAATTTAATTTTTTTTTTTTTTTTTTTTGCTTTTATTCTCGCTCCTCGTCTAGCTGCTCCTGGGAACTGCACACACACATACACACACATTTACTTACCGAACAGCTGACTGACTTACTAACTTACTTATTCACTTACTATTTTACTTACTTAACATTCAAAGCACAGTAAGAGACACTTTTCCATGGACACACACACACACACACACACACACACACACACACACACACACACACACACACACACACACACACACACACACACACACACACACACACGCACGCACGCGAAAAAAAAAAAGAGGGAGAGAATAGATGATAAATTTAGTCTTTTTTATTACCAGGCGCTAGGACGATTTAAGCGACTGTAGTACAAAGATAAGTGTCTAAAAATCAAACTTGTAAGTGGTCATGGGGAAATCATTGTGGTTGTGAAAGAACTGAGGTACGTAATCATCTCCACTACCTCTCCTCCTGGGCAGTTTGTTAACACCCTCCCTTTCAGCTCACATCCACCACCTGTACTGCACTCACATCTCGATTATACCTTTGCTCACAGATGCCGTGGGAAGCGCCTCATATAAGAATCGCACGAAGAAATCCAGACATGCAAGCGATTTCTTTTTTTTTTTGCGATTTTTTTTTTCTTTTTTTCTCCTCTCTCTCTCTCTCTCTCTCTCTCTCTCTCTCTCTCTCTCTCTCTCTCTCTCTCTCTCTCTCTCTCTCTCTCTAAGCGTCATTATATTTCTGCATCCTTAGTGAAAGTGTGAAGCAAATGAACACCTGCATATCGTGGAATGCAATGTTTCGGTGCAAATGAGTGTTTTATTCCCAACACTTTTGAAACGACAGTTCATTCTTGTGTCTTCTTTTTTTTTTTTTTTAACACTGACATAGATGGTCGCTCGTGCATCATGTTTATACAGTGATACATGACAAGTTAGTTTTTTTCTTCTTCTTCTTCTTTACTTCTCCCATCAAGATCCGCAAGATAATTATTTTCGTTGTAAAGTGTAATGCATCAAGAACACCAATTTTTCAGCACTTTCCACACCAAATCATGTAATATAGCGCTTCAGGACATGTTAGTTTTTTTTTTTGTTGTTGTTGTTTTTACTTCTCTCAACAATCTCAATCCAAAATAAGTGCTTTCACTTTTAAGTGTTATGCATCAAGAACACCAATCTTTCCGCGCCTTCCACACCAAATACAACCAAGAATGCCTCGTTTTCTCGCACCCTAACCTTCACAAACAAGAAGCAAGTTAATCCAGGCTTTTGGTAAGGAAATCATAAAAGAACAAGGAAAAATTAAACGAATATCAGGGAGCGTCTTCACATAAACAGTTCAATTCGAATAGATCCAAGCACGAAAAATTTATCTAATTGGTACCTGATTAACCAAGCCAAGTCCCTCGCCTAGTATGTCTCCTTTACTAATACAAGAGCGAACCAGTTTATTCATTGGTAAACAGTGGAACTTTCAACCAGATTATATTTTCTACAGCAACTTAAGCTGTTTCAGGAAAGGAGTATGAAGCAGTACTTTGTCTATATCACCACTGTCATATGCCACTTAAATACTTCAAGTAAGCACCCACATCCTTTTGAGTTGAGTTGATGGTCGGGAGAGTTGCCTTTGGAATGGCACTCCCTGATGTGTCCCCCCCTCACTGTCTGGGTCTTCTGTTTTCTTCTTTCTCTTTCCTTTGCCCTTTCTCTTATTATCCAAAATTTATGCACTTCTTCTCCTTCTTCTTCTTCTTCTTCTTCCTCTTCATCTTCTTCTTCTCCTCCTCCTTCTTTTTTTTCTAATTCCTTTGCAAATTTATAAATAAACAAAATAAAAATACGTTTCTTTGTGTTACAAGTGCAGGACAAACGCAAGAAAGCAAGACTTTATTTTTCGTTAGATTTAAAATTCTAAAAATATTTATCTTCTTGGTGAATTTTACTTTGTAGTCAAAATGCATATTCCGGTGTGGGAAGATCATTACACACCTAGTGGATCTAATACTCCTCGCCACAAAATTATTACATAGGTTTAGAAACTCGTTTTCTTTCCTACACAGACATTAAGACAGAAAATATATCTTGCTCTGGGAGAGAGAGAGAGAGAGAGAGAGAGAGAGAGAGAGAGAGAGAGAGAGAGAGAGAGAGAGAGAGAGAGAGAGAGAAGGGGGAGGGAGGGAGGGAGAATTCTCACACCCTTGTCGACAACGACAATAACAAAAACACCAGTCTAGGTGAAACCCACCTAAACTTGCAATATGTACATCTTTCTCTTGCCACACACACACACACACACACACACACACACACACACACACACTGCAAAGTAGGTATTAGGGCGATAGTGCTTTGACCGCCTCCCAAGTATAGGCATTAGGACCAGAAGGATGGTACTTGACACACGGTAAACACACACAGCCGGAGGAGGAGGAGGAGGAGGAGGAACACAAAGAATCACAAAGGAGCGCAACTGTTTGTCCTTACGGGTCTGTTTTGTGGTGGCTGTATTATCTAGCATTAATTGGGGAATATGGATAGCATAGACAGAGGAGAAGGAGGAAAAGGAGGAGGAGGAGGAGGAGGAGGAGGAAGAGGAGGGGGATGTTAGAATATTGAAACTTACGATCACCATCAGCTGCTTTTAACACTTGTTAGTTTAGCCGATCTTTCTTTCTTTTGTTCCTTTTTCACAAGTCACCGCACCTACTGTACGTACACTTAGCATCACGATCTATCAGACGTTAATCACCCAAACGACTCAATATTACGGGTGTGGTGATTGTCATAAGTGGACGTTCGCACGTAACCCTCAGGCGGGGGAAGAACCAAGAGCACCTTGCCACGATGTACAAGGCAAACTCTTGCTGCTTGGTAATTAAATCATATTAAGTGGTTCCGGTGACGTCCACAACCTTCATTAGACAGGTACTAATAGTTACAAGGCTTCTAGTACGTACAGCAAACATATATAATAACCCTCATCGCTTGCGTGCTGCCGAAGGGTTGTCTCGCGCCCCAGGCCAGGGGGGGCGCGGCGGGAGGTCATCCCTGCCAGCCCCGGATGAATTACGATTCATGCCGGGGCGCTAAGGCAGGATGTCCCGGCGGTAGTTAAAGCCACGAACGCCAGGTAATGATGGCACGGGACAGGCTGCCAGACACGATGACTTCCTTGGCGCCAGTAATGCTGGGATGCGGTGCCCTTCCCGACACCTCCCCGCTCCTTGGCGGGTCGGGGCTCAGGTGTCCTGCTGCTCATGGCTGTTCCGTCCCTATCCGCTGGCAGTGTTCCTCCAGCATCCCCTTCCTTGGTGGTAACGTCGTACAATGTGTAACCTCAAATTGTGTTGATGTGCAGAACACGACCTGCCGTTCTTCCAACAAGATAAGACGCAACAAATTAACGTCGATCTTCTACGAGTATCTACACAAACATCCACTTACTCATGCGTCACCACACCTCCTGACGGATCCCCTTGCTGCCTTCTACATCTTCTTACCACACCGCTGAGGTTTGCTTATCACGATTATCATATTGCAGACCGCGAGGGGCACGACAACTGTTGCCACAGGACAACATAGAGTAAGACTGGACTGACTTAACGGTGACTTCTACCGAGCGTTCGATGATGTAAATTTTAATGCCCTTTTTTCATCTCGTTAGAAGATAAGAACAGAGGAAAATAAATTAAGCTACAAGAAGCCGTCAAGCCTACAAGTGGCAGTCCTTGCATAGAACACACGAGTACCTCCACATTTCCACCCATCATCCTACTTCAGACAATATCTCACTCACTCCACTTCTAAGCTTTAACCATCACGCCACAGAAGCTATCCGCCGCGACACGAGTTTACCTCCTAGATCTACACCAAGTTCCTCACGCTGGGTACTTTTGATGACAAATCTCCACATTACTGTACTTTAGATGACTTAGCCAATCGTGAAATATAACTCTCTCTCTCTCTCTTCTCTCTCTCCTCTCTCTCTCCTCTCTCTCTCTCTCTCTCTCTCTCTCTCTCTCTCTCTCTCTCTCTCTCTCTCTCCTCTCTCTCTCTCTCTCTCTCAGCAGCTTGGCACAGAACCGTTATACTGAGTGTAACACCATCACTATTTCTCTGTTTTTCTTAAGTGTTACGCGTGAGACGATATTGAGAGAGAGAGAGAGAGAGAGAGAGAGAGAGAGAGAGAGAGAGAGAGAGAGAGAGAGAGAGAGAGAGACGGCCGCAGGTATTGTCATTAAGATCACCACCTGTGCAACAACCTGTAATTTGTGCTCCCTTGTGCCAGAAACCTCGCTATTATGTCATCTTGTGTGTGTGTGTGTGTGTGTGTGTGTGTGTGTGTGTGTGTGTGTGTGTGCTTAACGCGTCAGGGACAATGCTGTTAGTGGTAAGATTAGGTAAAGTGACATTAGCCCATATATGCAAAAAGCAGAGAGAGAGAGAGAGAGAGAGAGAGAGAGAGAGAGAGAGAGAGAGAGAGAGAGAGAGAGAGAAAGAAAGAAACAGATAGACAGACAGGGAGACAAAACAGGAAGATAAAGAAAATAACTAAAAAGATAAAGGGGAGAGACAAATAAAAAGTAATAAAACAAGTCAGAGAAAATAAGAAAATGGAAAAGTAAAAACAGGAAAGAGAAACGAAATCGATCACACACACACACACACACACACACACACACACATCGAGCCACCGTGAGGAAGACAGTGCTACCAACATAACATTCCCACCCAAAGTAGATGATTACACTCACCCCACTCAGGAAGAACGCATGCAACGCCACACCAGCCTCATTACACTGCACACCCTCCCCATTAACATCCCAGCACACACACACACACACACACACACACACACACACACACACACACACAGCCACTTAGGTAGATCTACTGGCCATAAATTACATGTACACTAAGTAATAACATGATACTAATATTATAAAACCGCATGTAACCATAAATTTCTGAGTATTATGATATATCTTCGGCTTTTGACATTAGTTAGGTGGTTTTAATAAGCGTAGAAGTACATATAAAAGTGTTTGAAGGTTTTATGTACAAGATCATTTCGTTTGCTATCAATAATGTTGTTTGAATTCACACTCAACATTCCATTAGCGTGAATGAAAACAAATAGGGGTGAAGGGTTCAATTGCAGAGTGAGACATTCCCCAAAAATATAAAGATGCTAAGTTTTTTTCCGCCGTTTTTCTCCCAAGGACGACACGCTAGGTTCCCCGTCACCCTGCACACACCACACTTGAATACCTCTTCTCTCTCCGTCACTCTCACGCCTCCTCGCCCTTCCTTCCCCCGCAGCGCCACCCACGCGTCTCAGCCCGACCCTCATCTCCCTCCTCGCCTCCCGTTTTCACTCGTCCCCGCCTCAAGTCGCCGTGCCGTAGCGGAAGTTACCATTAAAACGGAGAGCGCCCATTGAGTGTGTGACAATGACGGGGAGAGACACTTGTGGCGGCGGGGGTCTGGGAGCGCTTTGACTCTGCCGACGCCGCCGTCCCTCTCAACCCTACCCTGTTTCTCCCTCCCGATAGCACGTGGGTTCCGAGCTGCCCCTAAGACCTTCCCCAATCATCTCCTTGACGGGTTCCTCTCGCAGGCAGCCCTCATGTCCGCCCAGCAGCCTCCGCCGCCAAGCCATCCCCCGCCACTCCCATCCATCAAGTGAAATGCCTCGCGACATGCATTAAGGAGAGCTGTGGCCTTGAGGTTCCATCCTTTCCTCTCTCCCTCTCTCTCTCTCTCTCTCTCTCTCTCTCTCTCTCTCTCTCTCTCTCTCTCTCTCTCTCTCTTTCTCTCCCCCTTACCCCCAGTAGGTCTAAGGGCTTGTTTACCAGGGCTCCTCATTGCTCTTCCTTCCCCCCCATCCTCACCGTGCTTGCCATCCTGTGTCATCCTCCCTCCTTCCTGCCACTCCTGCAAGTCTCTTATTGCATCACCGCCTTGCCCTGACCTATATCTAGAGATCCTGTTGGTCCCTCTGTCACCTTACACATGCCTAATAATGGACATATGTAATTCTCTCTCTCTCTCTCTCTCTCTCTCTCTCTCTCATCTCTCTCTCTCTCTCTCTCTCTCTCTCTCTCTCTCTCTCTCTCTCGTTCAAATCCTTCCACTTCCCCTCCCCCGCACCCATCATGCAGCCAGCACCGCCAGCCTCGTCCGTCAGCCGCTGCCACAGTACTCTCCGCCCACGAGCAGCACATGGACACAGATGGCTCAAGTGAGGCTGACAGGCGTGGAGGGGCCGTGGAGGTGCCAGCTTCCCCTCCCCATCACCCTCGAGTGTGTCACGCCCCACCAGGCAACTACCTACATATGCGAGGACAAGGACCCTCACACACACACACACACACACACACACACACACACACACACACACACACACACCACTACTTCAATCACCATTATCCTTACTTTCAAGGTCATTATCTAATCATCATTAATATAAAGCCACATACCCCACCAACTCCTCACTCCTTTCCTCCCACTCCTCCTTGACTCTCTCCCTCCACCTCCTTCCCCATCCCTTCTCTCTCTCTCTCTCTCTCTCTCTCTCTCTCTCTCTCTCTCTCTCTCATCTCTCTCTCTCTCTCTCTCTCTCTCTCTCTCTCTCTCTCTGCCCTTCTCCATCAGAAGCATTAGTCTTCCGAGTCGCGACTAATAAACGTCAGCACAACTCTGGCTCCTTAGCACCATCGTTAATATATATTTAAGCGAGTTAGCGGCAACGAGGACAAATCACGCGACCTGAGATGGCAGTTGGACATTCTCTACGGGGCGGGAACTAATTAATATCTCAAGCCTCCCTCCGCATCCTCACGCCGGAGAGTCGCCAAGCGTGAATTGGGCGCGGCACTTAGCTTCTCGGCGGGACTCGTTCTAAAAGGAGGCATGACACACGCTTGAATTTATGGCCCTCGCTCCTTCACCGTCCTGTTAAACACATGGAGATTTAGCTGCATCCACGAAGGGTGTGTAGGGAGAAGGAAGAGCAGAGAGCGAGAGAGAGAGAGAAAAAAAAAAGTAAAAAGAGGAGCCAGATGTGAGTTTCTTACGTCGTTTGTTTCGCACGTTAATTTGTCGGCATGTGGCGGAGGCAGCGGCGCGAGGAGAGAAAGAGAGAGACAGAGAGAGAACTGACTGGCTGGCTCACATGCCCTTCCTCCTTACTGCTGCTGCTTCTCCTGCTGGTGATGCCTTTCCTAGACCCCCGGCCTAGACGCCTCCCACGGACACTGCCACACTGGGGACCCCTGAAGCACGCCAGCGGGACAAACAGACGGGGGGACAGGATGCAGCACCGCCACCACGTCACGCTAAGTGCAAACACGGAAGGAAGAACAAACACGAAATAGGAAGCCCGCCAAAAAAAAAAAGCGGAGGTGTGGGGCGGCAGGAAGGAGAACGGTCGACATTCACACCCGTCATGACGTGCGGGTGGCGTAAAAAACGGGAACGAGGAGTGAATGATGGCATAATTTTAGGCATCGTTGCCAGCTGGGTATGAGTGCCGCCGCCGCCGCCGCCCTCATGCCGCGACCCGCTTTGTGCCGCGCAGAATACAGCTGTGTGTGCCCGGCGCCATCCACCTTGACAAAACCACCGGCAAACCATTTACACCGTGGGCGCGGACTGCTGCTGCCTGGTGTTGATATGAAGTTATTATGACATGAGTGAGCTTGTCGGCAGTCTGGCTGGTGGGGGAGGGAGCCCAACGTAGGATAGTGCTAGGGTAGGGTAGGATAGGGTAGGGTAGAGTAGGATTGGGTTATACAGGGTAGGATAGGGTAAGGTAAGGTAAGGTAACGTAAGGTTGGGGTAAACTAGGATAGGGTTGTGTAGGGTAGGGCAGAGCAGGGGCAGGGTAGGGTAGGGCCTGGGTAGGGGTAGGGTTCTGTAGGATTGGGTAGGGTTGGATTGGATGGGATGGGATGGGATGGTATGGGATGGGATGGGTTAGAGGGTTAGGAGTAGAGTAGGGTTTGGGTAGGGCAGGGAAAAGGGAGGGAGGAGAGGAAGGGGGGGAGCCTCCGAGACACATAATAATAGTTAACAAGCCTCCCTCCCCCCTTCCCCCCTCTCTCATTACAAGCTAACAGGCGGTGGCAGTGGCGGTGGTGTCATGTTCTCGCCATGTTCACGCTTATGTTTAACAGCTGAATTACATCGATCATGTCTTTTCACCTTCCCTTCACTTCAATGGCCACCGACACCACTTTTTTTTTCCAACTCTGGCACGGAGATTCAGTCGCGCTCGTCATTTTCAGCCTCGCAGTCTCTCTCTGTGCAGCGAGGCGTCTAATGTGGCACGGTGGAGCGCGTCACACCCTCACCTTGAGCACCGCACCTATGCTGTCTTTAATATACACCCCTTCTCTTAAGTATATGATGAAGGGCCGCTGGCGGGAGATTGTCAAGGACCGGGTTACTTAAAACACACACTACTGATCACATGCCAGGCCTTCGTCACTGTACTTTAAATATAACCTAAGTAAAAAGAAAGCTGAACCAGGAGTTGCATGTGATCGGTGGTGTGTAGGTGTTCAGGTAATGACAGGTGGTAGTGGTGGTGGTGGTGGTGTCCGTGGTGAATGTTTCTTTACGAATCCGTCCCTTTGTGTGTTTGTATGAGCGTTCCTTTGTGCTGGTTCGCCGCCCATCACCACAGCCGCATGACCCTTTGAATGGCGTGGCCTCTACTCAGGTTCAATAGAATGGATTTGTGCAAGTTTATAGTATAATTTCGAAAGACTCTCTCTCTCTCTCTCTCTCTCTCTCTCTCTCTCTCTCTCTCTCTCTCTCTCTCTCTCTCTCTCTCTCTCTCTGGTTATGTGCACTGGGATAATAAAAACTGCTGACAGAAAACCATGATCCTTGTGTTGCATTAAATCTGTGACGTCCACATCCATCTTTTTCCTGTCCCAAGAATGAGTAAGTGAAATAAAACTAAATACTTCGATGAACAGATGAATTAGCGAAGGTCAGAATTTACACCATCTTTGTAAATAAACTTCTGGTCATCTTTCCACTTTTCAGAATATGAGTATGAAATATATCAACGCCTCAGTAACTTAACAACCAAAGCATCAATCAATCAATCAAGCCACTAGTCCTCTATCACTGCTTGTTGAGCGTCAACAGTCCTGCGGGGTATCCAATAGTGCTGTTAGTATTGCCTGTATTCATTGGCAGTGGTGATAACGAGGAAGCCGATTGCCTGACTCGTATTTATTGGCACCGCGACAGCAATATCATGGCGTCACACGTGCAGGGGTGGACATCAAGAGAAACACAGCAAAGTGGCTGACATGCGAATATTACAAAGACATAAAATCATCAGTTTAAACTAAGAGTATCGTTATCATTTAAAACAAGAAGGGAGGAGGAAGAGGAAGAGGAAGAGGAATACAAAGGGAATACAAAGGAAAGCTAAACACCAACAGCCCTTCTAAGTAGCTACAGGCTAAAGAGACAAGTTACAGGATAGAGAGACAGCTACAAATAGAGAGACAAAAGGAGAACGAAGAGGAGGAGGAGGAGGAGGAGGAGGAGGAGGAGGAGGAGGAGGAGGAGGAGGAGGAGGAGGAGGGGGAGGAGGAGGAGGAGGAGAAAGAGGAGTAGATCAGACATGAGAAAGAAAAAGAGGACAAAGAGGAAGACGAGAACGAAAAAGAAAAAAGCGACAACGAAAGGGACGATAAGGAGGAGGAGGAGGAGGAGGAGGAGGAGGAGGAGGAGGAGGAGGAGGGGAGTGGCAGCGGCATGACTTTATAAAGTAGCACTCCATCACCTAATTTCAAAAACACTTCCTCACTCCACCACCACCACCACCACCACCACCACCACCATCACCACCACCACTGCCAACACCGCCAACACCACCACCCTTCCTACATCACTTCCCTCAACACCCCCACTTCCCTCCCAGCCAGGCAGGCAACACTACCTCTTATCTACCTTCTTTTCACCACCACCTCCCTCACACCTCCCCTCCATCACCACCATCACCAATGAGGAACACCACCGCCGCCATCGCCACTCACCCCATCACCGCCACCACCACCCTGACTCCCCCGGTTCTCCCCACCACACCACTATAGGAAACAGATCAGTGTCAAGTCACAGCCGCATCAGTGGAGATGGACAAACAGGGCATTGGAGCGACACCGCGGCACTGCCCTCCAAAGACCCACGTCCCGATGTCCTCTCCCGACCCTGGCTTCCTGGCAACTCTGCGACGCTCTCCTCCGTTCCGAAGAAAACACGAAGAAAGGGAAGTTAATAGTGGCCGATTTCCTAACTACACAGTAACGCTCCCAGGATAACACCGTAAGGGAAGGTAAGGTTTCACGACACTTATCCTCCAATTTTCCATGATCCTTTTTGACGTCTGTTTAGGGACTGCCACTCTGGCGGGTCTTTTTTCTTCGAGGTTTTTGTTGCCCTTGGCCAGTGTCCCTCTTACATAATAAATTAATGAGGGTAGTGTATCGGTAATGCCAAGTGTCGTGATGTTTTCAACGCTTCGGGCTTCCATTAAGAGTACATGTTTTAAAAGGTCACTGAAATTATTATCGTAAAGGTTCCTCATGAGTGTTTTTCTATTTATGCTTTTTTTTTTTCCGAATGATGCTGAAGGACCGTTGTTTTGTCTATCAGTGGACTCATGGAAACATTGTTGAAAGCCTCAGGAACTTCTACCATAGCCTATTAGTACAAGTTATCGAGGTAAGAAGACGAAAGCTTTATGAATACGAACTTGTATGCTTCACTGGGACCGGTAATTAGAACTTGTATGCTTCACTGGGACCGGCATCTCAGTGGGTTTTCTTTTTTTTTTAAGACTTTTGTTGCCCTTGTCCGGTGTCCCTCCTACATAAGAAAAAAAAAAAAATGTATTTCAGCAGTTCTAATTACTCGTACGCATGCACCATGTATATCATAACTGCATTGATCGTTGAACAAGTACTCCGCATCATCGACTGGAAAAAACCACTCGTAAGATCCAGATTAACGATGCCTGTGGCCTGTAAGAAGACCAGCTACCCATCCAAGGCACTGTGTCATAATGAAGTGCAATGCAAAGTCACAGCGAGAAGTTTATTTCGGTATTTCTTTACGGAGACCTTTAAGTCGCCGTGTGGCAGCGTTAGTGTATCACCACACGACCTCCTTCGCTTATTAATTTTTATTGCTAAGGTCGTTTTATGTTAACACCGAGATCACTGTAATAAAGTTTTTGGATGGACATGAAGAGGGAAAGAATATGAGGTTAATGTAATCCTTGAGAGCTACAGAAGTACGTTTTTAAGAGGCTAGTCTTTTAAAAGTTATAGGTGATTAAAAAAAAAAACTGACTAGCAGCGAAAGGATTAACGCATTAACTTCTTCGGTACCGTGGTCAACAAGACGAGTTTATGAAATCCTCGATCATATTTTAAAACGAGCGGGCAAAAAAAAAAGGGGAGGGACAAAAATAGAAAAAAAAAATTAAGTTATTCATTACAGTTATACCTTTGGTTAGCTTACAACGATAAATGTAACTAAAACGTTCAATATGTATGTAATTCAATCTGAGCAATACATGGACGCAAGGTGAGCTTACTGTGGCGGTGGCAATAGTAACAGTGATGGCGATGATGATAACACTACACAGGTGAGCGTAATACCTTACCTAACTCTTGCACCACCCACTCGTCACAGCCTTCCGCCACAATGATGTAACAATGTTATCTTTTATGATTATCATTATTATATTTTCTTATAAACGTAATAATTCAAAATGATTATATAGATAGATGGATCGAAGGGAGGGGAGAGAGAGAGAGAGAGAGAGAGAGAGAGAGAGAGAGAGAGAGAGAGAGAGAGAGAGAGATACTAACCACAATGATACAAAAACAAAACAAAATACAGTACCTGTCTACATTTGCCTTCCACTAAAAAAATGAATAAATAAATAGATAAATAATAATAATGATAATAATAATAATAATAATAATAATAATAATAATAATAATAATAATAATAATAATAATGATAATAATAATAATCATATACGTGATTGATCATGAAAAATAACAGTGGCACCAAAATATAACACCATTACATGATGAAAATATACAGAAACCCATAAACACAGACACGCACACAAGACCACTGCCGCTAGATCGTCCCTATGCGAGGCCCTGAAGAGATCGCGGGCAGCCAGCAAGCCAGGCAGCTAGAGTCCGGACGCGGGCGGTGGCAGGGTCGGCTACGTTACGGTTGTCAGCGCTCGGGTAAAAAGGCCTCACACATAATTGCCGACAGCGTTAGCATCGTCTGAGGGCAGCAGTGTTGAAGTGTCACCAGCGCTCCCCGCCCAGCTAGGGTTGCCGCCATCACCACCACCACCACCACCACCACCACCACACCAGCGATGGGGCGAGAGAGGTGTCCAGCCTGCTAGCGGACCCATGTCACTCGTGGCTCCCCTCTTGGACAAATAATATCCAGACGCGCCACGCCCTCACCCGCATTATCGTAATCCTATCCTGCGTGCCGCTCACAGATTGGTTCCAGCGGCGGCCCGTAGTGGGGAGGACCGCTTAGCTAGTGCACCGAAATCCCATCATCCCCAGTCTCTCCCTATCCGCTTCCCCACCACAGACGCGCCGCCGGGACGTATGTATAGAAGCACCGGGATCAGCGTAGCCCGGAGGTCGGCAGGCGCTGTCATCCGCCCCATTATGACAACATTAGAGGGTGGTATTGTCGGCGGCTCCAAATTGGCCTTCGCTTTGAGGGTGACAACTTTTTCCACTGGGTCCAAATCTGACGGGCAGTTTTGTCGGCGTGGTGTTGTGGCGTTTGATTGGAGTTGTGTTTTTGCCGCCCGTCCGAGCGCGAGGAGGGAGGGAAGAGAAGGGAGGAGAGACGGAGGGGAGGCGAGGGAAAAGAAGGGGAGAGGAGAAGAAAGGGATTGCGTAAATAGAAACGCAGCCATTCGCTTCATGTCACTCACGGATATCAAGTAAAAAGGTGCGAATTATATGAATGACCAAGAGATTAGCGACACACACACACACACACACACACACACACACACACACACACACAGTTACGCTGATTAGAAAGTCGCGCAAAAAAAAAGGGAGCAAAGAATGGTAAACATAATCTTGATGTGACGAAATGGTAAACAGGTCACAATATTTCTAAACGCTTTGCTCTAACATAAAATCAATTTCCAAACACCACACAGAGATAATGGATGTATTTTTTCCACTAATAAAGCAGAATCTTTGCTAAACCATCACTAGACTTTTTAAATGTAAGAGGCGTACTGGCCAAAGGCATAAAAAATAATAAAAAAAAAAATCCACAAAGGTGCCAGTCCCTAAATTGAAAAGGGCCAAAAGGATTATCTAAAATTGGAGAAGAGTCTTGAGACCTTCCTCTTGAAAGAATCAAGCCACAGGAAAAGGGAAATACAAAAGTAGCCAGAGAGTTCCAAAGTTTACCAGTTAAAGGGATGAAAGATTGTGAAATACTGGTTCTCTTGTATTAGAGAATAACAAAAAAAAATCCACAAGAGTTACATAGTGAATCTCTGTCCTACAACGGATCAGTTTCGGTTGATAAAAAGTTTGTTAATCCAAATCCTAAATAAAGGGATTATATGAGCACGAGATGATAACACAGACCAATATTTCTATATAATCATTTATACTTGCTGAGTGTTGACAAGTGCGTCTCCTGTCCACTTCTAACGAAACTTAGTGACTTTTGTAAGTAATAAATAAACAAATTCACTGGCCAGATAAAATAAAATGCTCTTAACTCTTCAGTAAAAGAGCAAATCTTATCTGTAAAAAAATAAATGCTTTCTTCATCCCCCTCTCTCTCTCTCTCTCTCTCTCTCTCTCTCTCTCTCTCTCTCTCTCTCTCTCTCTCTCTCTCTCTCTCTCTCTCTCTCTCCTCTCTCTCTCTCTCTCTCTCTCTCTCTTCAAGAATTCTTTTTACCTATTTAGTATTAATTTTATTTTTTTTACCACGACACTCCCACACTAGCTCCCCCACCCCCCTCTCTCTCTCTCTCTCTCTCTCTCTCTCTCTCTCTCTCTCTCTCTCTCTCTCTCTCTCTCTCTCTCCACTTGATCAAACTTCCTCACTGGTCGCCTGTTTCTCAATAGCTTCCTATCTTTCGCTTCCTTCCTCCCCTCCTTCCTCACCCTCCTTCCGCCCCTCCGCTCGTCTTCCGTCTTCCCGCGGGCCGTGACGGAGGGGGAGAGGCGAGGCGTTGTGGCGGCCGCAGACAACCTTTCCGGGGTGTTAGTTTGACAAAATGGCGCCTCCTCTCCCCTGACACTAAATCTGCCGTAAGAGCCGCGCCCTGACACGATTTAGGACTGACGTGGCGCGCCCCTGAAGAGAGTGAGAGGGGAGTGAGAGGATGGGAGTGAGTGGGAGAGTGAAAGGGATGTTCTCCGTTGTATATTAGGATTCAGTAAGCAGTCACCATTACTAATCTGAGAGTGTTATCACCAAGGAGTATTGATAAGCGGCTTTAGTGTATGACATATCATTCTTTGATGTTAGGTTTGGTTAGGTTAGGTTAGGTTAAGGGTTAGGTTAGGTTAGGTTAGGTTAGGTTAGGTTAGGTTAGGTTAGGTCAGTTGGAAATATTTTAGTGTAGGTTAGGTTAGATTACGTTAGCTAAGTGGAGAGAGAGAGAGAGAGAGAGAGAGAGAGAGAGAGAGAGAGAGAGAGAGAGAGAGAGAGAGAGAGAGAGAGAGAGAGAGAGGGGGGAAGAGAGAGAGCTCCGCAAAAAGAATACAATATCTTTTTAATGTATACAGTTTAAGGTTTATAATTTCATCTCTTTTTTTTTTTTTTTTTTTATCAAACTTTCCTCTTTCCTCTTTCCTTATAAATCTCCCCCTAAGTCTCTTCTCTTTTTTTATCCGTTTCCTTTATAGATCCCCTGCTCCTCTTCCTCCTCCTCATCACCCCCATAGTCATCGCCATTATCAGTGTCGTTAACGTCATCCCTTTCACTGCAATATCCCTTCTTTATCAACGGAGTAATGAAAACAAATACCCAAGCAAAGGATCTGAATGTGTCCTGCTGCTTGTAATCCTTTGTAATTCATTTGTGCTCCTCTGGTCCGCAATCCCAAACATTTCGTCGTCTTATCCTTTATGTTTAACAGGCTGTAGTGGATGCTATTAGGGTGTTGATAAGGGACTCTGGTGTATGCCTTATCAGTTTTAGGTCAGGTTATGTTAGGTTAGGCAAGTTAGTTATGTTAAGGTAGGTTAGATTATGTTAGATTAGTCTAGTGTCTGTTCCCATGATAGTTTAAATGATTCTGGTGATAGTTTAACAAGGATTCTGTAACACCATCAGGAGAAAACACTCATGAAAAGACACACAATTATCTCTATGGGCCTTTAAGATTGGTGAGAGAACAAGGAGCTTAACCCTTTCACTGCAAATGTAACAATTCGCACCACTTAAAGCAACGTATGGGTTTTTTTTTTTTATGAGCACGTACAAAAAAGAAGGGGATAAAAAAATAAGTTACATCAAGCAATTTCTTGGAGGTGGCTGTGGAACAAGGAAAGTTGTCTTAGAGTGGCTAGTAACTAGGGAGAGAAGTACCAAATAGCAGTGAAAGGAATTAAAAATACGGGTCTTTGTCTGGTACCTGCAACATCACCAGGCATCAACACGCCCCTGTACTGACGCTCCTAAGTCCCGTCGCGTGTCAAGTGCCCGAGGGTATGAGGGGGGCAGATTCACGCCACCTAACAGGACTTTCCAGAAGATTGATATCGGCAAGACATAAATATATAAAATTAGAAGTACCAGAAAGTTCCTTGCAAACAAACTCAGCCTCTCGAGTGGAGCGGATTCATTACTCATCATTAGCAAATACCAAAATCCACACAGCGGCGATAATGAACAGCTGGATCACGAGTGTGGGGCTGAGGTGGAGGTGGAGGCGGCGGGCAGGGACGGGGAGAGGGGTAGAGAGAGGGAAGAAGGGAGAGGGTCGATCACTGAGGCGGCGGCGTAGGAGGAGGAGGAGGCGAGAAAACAGCCATTAGTGTGTCGGGCGTGCCCTCCTCCAGGGGCTATCTTCTCGTTTATTTAACTGGCTCGATGTTGCGCGCCCGCCTGACCTGATCTGTAAGCTGACCCAATCAAAACAATTAGCTGATGACCGTCTCATGTCGAGGCTGCGAGGCGCCCTAATGGGATGGTGCCGGCACAAGGCCTTGGCTACACTGCCCTTGACACCCCCGCCCCATCCAGCCCTATCCCCTCGCCCTCCTTGCCTCTCATAAGCCCGCCTCTCACTCCCATACTCTCCCTCACCCGTCATCCTTCACTCACCTTGCCCGTCTTATCTCCCTCCCATCACAATGCTTCTGTTTCCCCTCACCTTTGTGCCGCCCTCGCCCTTCCCTCGCCGTCTCTGTCCCTCCGTCAGCCCCGTCAGTCACCGTCCCTCATTTCCCTCTGCCCCATGGACCCCCTCACTTTCATCACCGTATCTCATTTTAATGGAGCTTCTGTCGGCACATCAAGGATTAATTCATACACACTGGAGCCATTCCGTCTTGTCCAGCGGGGTCCACCACCACCACTATCACCACCACCACCACCACCAGCCAACCTTTCCCTCCCAGTCTTTACCATCTCTCTCCCTCCTCCATCGTTTACCTTACGTTTCTTCATTTCTACCTTCTCTCCTTTCCATCTTCCTCTAAATCATGTCTTATAATCTCAACTCTCTCTCTCTCTCTCTCTCTCTCTCTCTCTCTCTCTCTCTCTCTCTCTCTCTCTCTCTCTCTCTCTCTCTCTCTCTTGAACGACTACTGAAGAACGAGTATAAGGAGAGAGGAGGGAGAGAGAAAAATTATCAGGATGCGGAAAAGATAACATTACAAGGAGGAGGAGGAGGGAGGAGGAGGAGGAAGAGGAGGAGGAAGAGGAGGAGGAGGAGGAGGAGGAGGGGGAGAGAGGAGGAGCTATCACCACCTGAGGACATACCACCTCTTCAGTGACCACATGAGGCCTCCTGCCCTTACTTGACCTTTGCTAATGAAGAGCTCACATCCTCCCTCTCTCTCTCTCTCTCTCTCCTCTCTCTCTCTCTCTCTCTCTCTCTCTCTCTCTCTCTCTCTCTCTCTCTCTCTCTCTGTAGGAAGCATGATCTCATTTACGATTTCCTATTAAACAGTATTCAGAGATTCACTGTGTGTGTGTGTGTGTGTGTGTGTGTGTGTGTGTGTGTGTGTCAACATGGACAAGTGCCTCTTTTCCTGTCCTATTCCTGGTCTAGCACAAACTTTATACAGTCTGTTCTTCCGCCGACCTTATACCTTCCTCTTCCTCCTCCTCCTTTTCCTCAATCTTCACTACCACTACTTCTCTTTACCACTGACACCTCCTTGCCTTCCTTCACCTCTACACTCCACTCGTATCCTCATTTTCCTCCTCGTAATCCTCCTTCTACCCATCACCGCCACTATCATCATCAAGTGTCTGCAGATAGCTGGGCAAGGTTGTTTTCCTATCTCTATAAGGAAAAAGGAAGCGAAAAAGGGTGTTATCGTTGAAGCTAGAGATGTGAAAAGGGTACAACTGTAGTCATCACCATCATCACCGCAGACATCATCACTAGCATGCTTTTTTTTGTATAGACACGTTACCTCGACTACTACTAGAAGCATTATTACTACCATCACCAGAGAGAGAGAGAGAGAGAGAGAGAGAGAGAGAAACCACCCTAGCCACCACAACAGCTTATCTTCACCTTACTAATTACCATGAAACAGTTGTCCTTATCCTTGGCCATCACGTGACGGGCGGGGGCGGCGGGTCAGGGTTAGGCGGCCACCCTACACACACACACACACACACACACACACACACACACACACACACACACACACACTGATTTCTCTTCATGCCAGCCGTAAAAGAACAAGAGACACGTCACTGAGTTATCTTCAACATGCAAGACACGAGCTCCTCTGTGTGCTGGTGACGACGCCCTCACAGTCACAGGAGGCTCACGGGAGGCTCACAGGAGGCCGCCGCACCACCAACACATCCCCTCCACAACACCAGCTGCTCCTTCTGGCTACACCCTCCCCCCCCCCTTCGCTTCATCATTCATCCTGTCTCACTCCCCCGTTTTTACCTTGCCTCTCACTCACCCTCACACCAATGCTTTCTTCCTCTCCACCCGCGCCCTCAGCCGTGCCTGGCGCCCACCCACGGCACTGTCAACGTGCCTCTTGGGTCTGTGATTCATGGGCGCGGGGGCATGGATGGTCAACACGCCCGTGGCCGCCCACAACAAGCCCGTCCCTCATCACCGCCACCATCACCCCGTGGCTAAGTCAACACCCCGCCACCCACGCCACCTGATTAATCAATTAAGATTACGAGAAATGTTTATAACTTGATGTGTAAGACGATCGCTGGGTAAAGTGCATTAAGGATTCCTGTGTCGTGCTAACAGAAGTAGAGTTATATGGAGAGAGAGAGAGAGAGAGAGAGAGAGAGACGAGAGAGAGAGAGAGAGAGAGAGAGAGAGAGAGAGAGAGAGAGAGAGAGAGGGGTGACCTTCGTGATGTTAAAAGTCAGGTACTGAGATTTATCGCCACTTCTGCGGTAACATTTCATATCACAGTTACTGTTTCTACTTGCTACTCCGCTACACCGAAATAAAATCACCTTTTCTACTGGAGGCAAAATCGAAAAGCAGTTTAGTACGCACCCCAGTACCTTCCTCCTCCCGAATACTCGTACTTCCTCTCTGCCGATCTCATCTCACATTCCATAACCTTAACCCTTTCACTGTGATACGAAACAATTAACAGCTCCAGAAGTAATGCATGAAATCTTTACAAGCATCTACAAGAAACTAAGGGATTAAAAGAATAGAATTTGCAATTTCTACTCAGTTTAAAGATAGGAGGTGACTGTAGAACAAGTAAAGATGTCTCAGAGTGATTAGTAATTAAGGAAAGATGTGCCAAGTGGCAGTCAAAGTTAAGTAACCTTTCGTCCTCATTTCTACGTTGTTTTGCGTTTTCTCTCAATCCTCAAACAGTAACAACCTTCTCACAAAGCCAGATAACTAGTACGAGTAGATTCTTAGCAAACGAGAAGACTTGCGTTCACTTTTCCTGTGTTTTCTATTTGTCACTCCTAAATCCCCTCATTTGTTGACAGTCTTCCAGAACAGTGTTAGATTCTTAGCAAACCACAGGACTTTTAACCCTATGACTGCTATTAGATATATCCTTCATGAATCACAAATCACTCCTTCGTTATACACCCAAATTTAAATGTTACACAGACTAGACGTTGGAAAGCTCTTTTAATCCATATGTCACTCGCTCCTAGGTGCTTCTAGATCTTATACTGTAACTGTATTGTTGTGAACTGTTGATACTGCAAAGGGTTAAGATCGTGGGAAAAGTTATGCACGGTGGAGGTTTGTGCGGTGTGTTTCTAAATTACAGACCGTGGACTGCATTTTCAAACACCTCGGCGTCTGACCTCCGCTGCTTCTAATAAACTCTTGTTGAAGCTCGTCAAATTCTCACGGGCTCTCTACGAAGGAAGTGGCGGAGGAAGACACTCTTTATCTTTCCCGTCAAATTTACTGGTGCAGGTGTTTTTCTTTCTTTACTTTCCTCTTTTTTCATATTCCTGACGTGAGTATAAGGCTATATTTTCCTTTTTTTTCAATTATTTACTTTCATTATTTTTTATTTCTTTTCTTTAAAAAATACAAACAATACACACACGTGCATTCCATCATACACCCTTCATTCATATGAGATGCCAATACCTATTTCAAAACTCATGTCTTTTGTCTGGGCAAGGAGGAAGACTGCGCCCCATCACCTCCCACGCAGAAGGCCAACACTCATGCCAGTAGATAAGATGGCTAAGCATAGGTGTGTGCAGTGCAGCTCCAAGCACGCGAGGACAGTCACTTCGGTCCACCATGAGACTCGAGCTTCTCTGCCAACGTCGTACTTATTCACCACCACCTTGCCTCTGAGCTGCACCAGTAGACCATGATTCACCTCACCAACAATAATTTTTAGCACCACACCGAATAACAGAACTGATAACAAGGGTGACACAGGCAAAACCCAGTAATCAGGACATGACAATAATGGGCAAGACAAGACAAGAAATAATGGGTTCAAGCTTGATAAAGTTAGATTTAAAAAAAGATAGGGAAGCATTGGTTCTCAAATAGTAGTCGTAGATAACTGAAATATACCCAATAATCAGGTTGTTAGTGCTGAGTCATTAGGGAGCTTTAAAAGATTAGACAAATTTATGGATGGGGTTGATAGGTGAAAATAGGTAGGTATGTATCATAAAGGGACTGCCACGTGAAGGCCTGATGGCTTCTTGTAGCTTCCCTTATTTTCTTATGTTCTTATATTCTAACACGTTCTAACCATAGCACAGATAACCATGGCAAATTTACCATAGTTCTTAAAGTACTACCAGCTTTCTTGTGTCATTTTGGTAAAGCCATTGCGGTTTTCAAGGTTGCTTTGATTTTAGTGACAGTTTAACAAGGACCCTGCATTACCAGTGGGGAAAAAACACTCTTGAGAACCTGACTGATCATCCCCGTGGACTCTGTAAATAGTGTTTATGAGAGTTCCACGCGTTACGGAGAGCCTAGGACTGTGCGTAGACAAGACCTTACTGCGCCTCAATACCTCCCACGCGGATGTCCACCCTAGACAGGCTACGTCATGATACTCGTCTAACTTGCACTGGACCCACTATTAGCTTATCTGAACGCGCCACGCCATGCAGTCATGATAGAAGGGGAGCTTACTTGCGTGTTCTGCTGCACCTCCACATACAGGGCAGGCACAGTGTTCATTGCTTTATACTCATACATATAATCCCCCCCCCCTTTTTCGTATCACAAGGGTCGTTTTTCAAAGGATACAGAGGTGAGTGGTTATGCTGGTTATCATGAATGTTTTTCCTTCTGACAGTGTAAAATTCTTGTTGAGCCATTACTGGAATCATGAAAACATCCTTGCAAACTTCAATGACTTATAATACGTGGTCTTGCAGGTTGTCAAGAAAAGACGTCAAGGCTTCTAAAAAACAACGCACAATGATATTCTTTTTAGCTAACTGTCATGAAAGTGTTGGCTGGAATGATGCATGATAGGAAGTTGTGATTGTTTAATATATACATATTTAGCTATATATGTCTGTGTCTTATCTGTATTTACTCTGAAAGAGGTGATTTTCTTTGTTCCCGGCCAGTCTCCCTTACATGGGAAGCGCTATCAGGTAAATGACAGCGCTCGGCCGGATCCACCACTTGTTAACACTATTACCATCCATTACTGAACACTCTGGCTTCAACAACTATTCAGTATCGCATCCGTAGACTCCCCAGCATTGTCCAAAGAGAGAAATAAGCAGACACATTACCTGCTAGCAAAAACTCTGATGCCCTGCAAATATTCTGAATAAAACATAATAGAAGGATGGCTGAATTGAGTGACTATGAACTCATAGACTCAATGAATAGCTCTTATTTACATATAGTTACGATTATTACGAGCACTGTAGTATTCGTATTCTGACCAAGGCTTCCATATAATCTTGGCCTCAACATATTTGTCTTTCTGGTTGTGGAATTGCGTGGGAGTCTCTTTAATCTGTTTTCCACCCATCATTCTGAGTTTTAGTTTCCTGGTGGAGTTCATTATGAGGTAGAATTTCAAATCAACTCCTCGGGCCTCACTTTACAAGATAGTTTTCCACCACCACAGTCTCTCACGCATGATAACTCGCTGCACACACACACACACACACACACACACACACACCACACACACACACACACACACACACACATAATCTGTAACAGCCACGTATTTGCTTCATTTTCCTCGTCAAAAATATAGTAGTAGTAGTAGTAGTAGTAGTGAGTAGTAGTAGTAGTAGTAGTAGTAGTAGTAGTAGCTATCTTTTATTATACCGGTGTTCCTATACAACACACACACACACACACACACACACACACACACACACAC